>NC_091353.1:322220-350874 GCF_038502225.1 Cherax quadricarinatus | reverse complement strand
CAGCACGTTGTATGAGCCTAATCCTGCATGAATGAATGTGACAGAGAAACATAGCTAGCTTTTGTTCCATCTGTGCAATTATCATGTGCAATCGGATTGCAGAACACTGCTGATGTATCCAATTTTTATGTAATAAAAAACTGTCAAGGTACCAAACATGGCTCCACTTCGCGGATAGCGAGAAGACAGCTTTTATACAACAAGCCGGGCAGCAAACAGCAACCACACTCTGAACCCTTCTCGAGAACATCGCTTCATATGAGATCATTCATTGATAGTATGACGCGTGTCTGGAACATGTTAGTACAGCATAACAACACCAATGAAATGACATCAGTTAACCAAATGAAATCACTGGCCCTTAGATGGCTATAACTTCATCCTGTTCCCTATCTGTCTGTTTCATTATAATAAGAAAGGTTTTCAAACAGGTTGAGGTAGGCAACAGCTCATAGCTTGTAAATAAAGGTAGGAGCTCATAACCCAACTCTGTGAAAAACCTTTAATAAATAAAGAGAGAGAGAGAAAAAGAGATAGATTGGAAAACAAATTGACACTCGCCTCCACTGACTTCACAAGTGAGTGACATAGACTCTCCCTCGTTGTAAGGACCCACCATAGTCCACACCTGAGATCCTCCCGGTTTCTCTAGAATGAGAGGATCGAGTGGAGGAACTGCCAAATGGAGAAAAACACTCAGTTAGTCGTAAGATAAGTATATAACTGGAGGCTAATTTCCTAGTTGTCACTTAAGGAGCAAATCTATTCTTGTGTTGTTATCACTACATTATTATTTAATGTATTATATCATATCATTTAATTTTACGTAGACAAAACCTGATATTTAATCGAATATTCAAGTTAACAAAAGATACAAACCCATATAACAAAAGAACAAACCCATATAACAAAAGAACAAACACGTTTATCTAACAACAATGCAAACGGATCTGGAAAATAATATAGTGGAGTTTGTGAGATCACTATAGTTACCATGGGCTTACAGTTAGTTTCTGAGATCACTAGAGTTACCACGGGCTTACGGTTAGTTTGTGGGGTAATGATGGAGTGGGGTTACAATTATATTCATGAAGTGCACAAATATCTTGATAAATAATTTCAAGAGTACGTCGAATAACGTAGAAACTTACTGATGACTGTGAGGTGGGTTCTAGCGTTCCTCGTGGGGCTCTTCTTGAAGTCGACGCGGCATCGATAGAGGCCTTCGTCAGTGGCCCGAACATTGTCCAGAATTAGAGAAGCCGGCGAGGACTGCAGGTCGAAATGTCCTCGGCCGCTTAAGGTCTTTCCGTCAGCCCAGTTCCTTGCATCCAGAAGACTGTGCTTGCGAGAGTCGTAGCTGTGAGGACAGAGAAATGTGCAATTTTTATATTTATCATAATTTAATACAAGCTCAGTGTGCTTGTACACTACTCTGTGAGTTATATGGTGAGATCGCCAACAGTGTGTCACTATCATAAGCTATTTATGATTAAAACGGTTTCAACAAAGGCTGATTA
Source organism: Cherax quadricarinatus (assembly GCF_038502225.1). Lineage (NCBI taxonomy): Eukaryota > Metazoa > Arthropoda > Malacostraca > Decapoda > Parastacidae > Cherax > Cherax quadricarinatus. Next base: position 349,354 of record NC_091353.1, on the reverse strand, counting down.
TGGTTTCTTTAATTTCCAGTTGCACAAAATGAAGAACAAGCAGAAGAACCCCCGGGGTAGGACAAATCTGCAGGATAAAACTTCTACAGGACAGAACCCACTTAGGCAGAAGACAGGAAAGGTAATGGAAATATACGAAAGGCTAAATGGCAGGAAGAGGAGAAAAATGTCAGGCTAAGTCATGAGTGTTGATTATTTGACACCTTGAGAACATCCATGACTTAACCTAACCTTTCTCTCCTCCTCTCCTTACCTCTTTTTTTCAGTACTACTAGTGCTACTACTACTACTACTACTACTACTATTACTACTACCCCAACAATAACTACTATTACCACCACAACTACTACTACTACCACTACTATTACTATTACTACTTCCTCCACTCGTTCTACTACTCCCTTCCCCGCTCCCGTCTCATATATATATATATATATATATATATATATATATATATATATATATATATATATATATATATATATATATATATATATATATATATATATATATATATATATATATGTCCCCTTCCCTTCTTGCTTCTCTGTATGACATGTTAATGGTCTAAGTCAGACCAAAGCGCCAGTCCCCTAAGAGCAGGTTGTTTGTGTACAACACTAACGTTATACTAAGCATTGTTTGTTCCACTGACTTTCTTTCGCTGCTTCAGGTGCAACTATTCGACTGAAGGTATAGACGGCGTAATGAAGACACATCAAACATCATCGTTCTAACGCAAACACTTGGAGAATATAAATTTTGCTCTGTGTTTATTGTGTCAACATTAACAAAGGAAATCATCAGTTGTAATCTCGAAATCTACAAAAAAACTAATTCATTTTAAAAGAATTCAACTTAAGTGCTAAGATAACGATTTTAAACACCTTAAAATACTGCAGAGGTTATTAAAAATGATGCAAGTTTTTCTGTTTCATAATATGAACACTCAAAGGAAGTTATGATAGACTGTGTTAGATACAAGCGTCTACTTGAACAGGAAGATAATAGTGAGAGCTGAGTGAATAGGAAGGAACTTCCATGTACAAGATGCGAAAGTGACGATGCTCAGTTAAAAAAGGCATCAGTTGCACCCTATTTCCAGTGACGATGCAGATTAAGTCGCAGTATGCTGTTTAACTGAGAAAAATGGACAGCTTAAGCTGAAGCTGAGGAACTGTATTGCTTTAAAAAAATGTTCAAGCATATGACACGGTTAATCACAAAGAATGCTAAACGAATAATGTTTTCTTTGTCTTACGAACTGCAAGAAAACGTCACGAAACATCACCGAATATGTGATGCCATGCATATATGTGAGGCCATGTATATATATATATATATATATATATATATATAAATATATATATATATATATATATATATATATATATATATATATATATATATATATAAATATATATATATATATATATATATATGCAAAACAACCACTCTGAAAGAATAGAGAAATTCCAAATACAGGAGAAGGAAGCATTCAAAATATTGAGAAACAAAAAATACTCTTTTAATCAGGCCATTCCATCAGAATGGAAACACAGTATGTTGGATCATTGCTATAATAAACTCAGAAGAATTTGTAATGAACTCAAGAGCAAACTACAAGGAAAATTAGACATTTTAATTGAAAATAGTGATTGGACAAAGCATGCTAATAACAATTTTGTAATTAACTTATCAGATGAAATTTTAGACAAACATACAACTGCTGCTCTAGGTTTTGGCCTAAGTTTTGCAACTTCAAAAAAACTTAATAATGTTGAAATTGCAAAAGCCTTTTGTAACTTTGAAAAATTTTCTGATTTATCCTCTGATGAAATTAATATTAGTAAAGGAATGGTATATAGCTCTATGTTAAAACCAAACATTCCCAATTGCCCTCAAAGATTCTTTAAGTCTTATGATACACTTAATAACAATAAAAATTTGCGCCTTACTAAAGCAGACAAAATAAATGCAATAGTAATTATGAAAGAAAATGATTACCAAGAAAAAATGAATAATCTCTTAGATGATACTGAAACCTATTCTAAACTTAGGAAAAATCCCCTAGAAACCGTTAACAGCAATTTCAATAAAACAATAAAACTTCTACTGAAAGGCAAAGATGAATTAGTCAAACAATTTACTTCCACTAATCCATCTTTACCTTACATGTATGGACTAATAAAAACACACAAACCAGGGAATCCAGTCAGACCAATTATTAGCTCCATAGGGTCAGTTTCATATAAATTATCCAAATGGCTTGTTGATATTTTGAGCCCTATTGTTGGCAAAATTTCTAACTTTAATGTTAAAAACAACATAGACTTGGTTGATAAATTAAGCTCCTTGACTGACTTAAATGATTTTAACATGGTTAGTTTTGATGTTACTTCCTTGTTTACGAAAGTTCCTGTTGATGATTTATTAAGTTTCTTATCTGAAGAACTCGTTAACTATGATTTACCATTGCCAGTTCCTACTATCATTAAACTTATTAAACTTTGCATTGTTGATGCAAAATTTGTATTTAATGATAAGTTTTACACTCAGAAGTTTGGTATGGCAATGGGAAATCCTCTTTCACCTGTTCTTAGTAACCTATACATGGAATTTTTTGAAACAAGGTTGCTTAACACAATCCTCCCTAATAGAGCTAAATGGTTCAGATATGTTGATGATATTTTGTGTCTTATGCCCAAAAATGTAGATATACACAATTTTCTTGGAAAATTAAATAGCTTAGCCCATTCTATAAACTTTACTGTTGAGTTTGAAGAAAATAACTCATTGCCTTTTCTAGATGTTTTAATTATTAAGGGTAATAATGAATTCAAATTTAAAATTTACAGAAAACCTACAAATAACTGTTCCTATGTCCACTATTATTCCTCGCATCAAGATAGAGTCAAACTGTCTGTTTTCTCATCAATGTTTTTGAGAGCTTTACGAATTTGTAGTCCTGAGTTCATAGATGAGGAAATATCCAAAATTTATGAAATAGGTAATGATTTAAAATACCCAAGAAATGTAATTGATAAATCTTTTAAAGTTGCTAGAAACACTTTTTATAATCCAAAAAGGGGCAACCAGCCTTATTCAACTAAAAATATGTTGGTTCTCCCTTACCATGAAAACTTGGTTGATATGCCTTCTCTTCTTAAGACTTTTAATATTAAAGTTGTATTCAAAAATCTTGATACAGTAAAAAAACTTTTGATAAAGAATTCCCCCCAAAATGCTGATGGATGTGTCTATAAGATTCCTTGTAAAATTTGCGATAAAGTTTATTACGGTCAAACTGGTAAAAATCTCGAACTAAGATTAAAACAACATAAATATAGCATTAGAACTGGACAAGATTCCAATGCTCTATTTATTCATGTAAGAGATTTTAACCATCCAATTGATTTTCAAAAAGTTGAGAAAGTAGTATCAAGCAAGTCCATGGTCGACAGGAATATAATTGAATCTTGTTTCATAAAAAGCAGTTTTGACAATAATATGAATATTTCCTTTGGTTTATATAAATTAGATCCATTTATAATTAATAGAATTTGGGAAGAATTTAATAATACACTGGACAAATAATTTTTAAATTTTCTTGGGTAGAATAGCTTGGGGGTGAGTTGTGCAAAGGACCTATCCAAGTTGGCTTGCCGCACGTCACGTGTTTAACCGTTGTGGGATCTGATAGTGAGGTGCTGGCCGGACCCCTTATATAGCTTCCTTGGATGCTTCACTTTCATAGTTCCTTGATAATGTGAGTAGTCACGAAAGCGCTTGGAATTTCTCTATTCTTTCAGAGTGGTTGTTTTGCATATTTTAAAATCACCTGTTTACTGTGATCTTATTGCATATATATATATATATATATATATATATATATATATATATATATATATATATATATATATATATATATATATATATATATATATATATATATATATATATATATACATACATATATATATATATATATATATATATATATATATATATATATATATATATATATATATATATATATATATATATATATATATATATATATATATATATATGTCGTGCCGAATAGGCAGAACTTGCGATCTTGGCTTAAATAGCAACGCTCTTCTTGCCATATAGGACAAGTGAAAATTTGTGTATGCAATAATTTCGCCAAAATCATTCTGAACTTAACGAAAAAATATATTTCACTGTGTTTGTTTAGTATTAAGTTATTGTAAACAAATCTAAAATATATGTAGTTGGGTTAGGCTAAAATAAATTGTTCTTGTTATAATAAGGTTAGGTTAATTTTCTAAGATTCTTTTGGTACAAAATTACACATTTTTACATTAACATTAATGAAAAAATATGTCTTTAAAGGTATAAGAGAAAATTTTTAGAAAGGACTTAATTTTAAATGAGTTCTTGTTAATTGACCAGTTTTACGTATTCGGCACGACATATATATGTATATATGTATATCAATAACATCACTGCGGCTAGACGGGGGATCGAACCCGTTTTGTTTTAGCCCTCCTCATATTGATCGAAAATTTCACGACGCTCTAACCCACGGGACCATACAATTCTACAAAAATCACGCACCCAGCAGAGTTAGGTGTTTTACCGTGATCCGAGGACATACGAAGATCTGGGTGCCTCAGAGCTAATTTCATTCTACTCCCCGTTTGGTGTACTAGCCTCCACAAGCAGTATATATCGTATTGCATTGTAATATAACCATATATGATTTCAAGAAGAATATGGGAACATACTCAGAGGACCATACCACCGGCCGGGATTGAACCCGCGGTCATAGAGTCTCAAAACTCCAGCCGGGTTCAATCCCGGCCGGTGGTATGGTTTATTTGCAATCGTGTCATTACGATTTCTTGAGTCATACTCAGAGGAGCAAGGGAAGCGTTCCACAAAGATATAATGAACTTTGAACACAGATATCAGGAATCTTACAATGAAAACATGATGGGAGACTACATTTGCAGGTCTTAAAATCTTGAAAAACGGCTCATTTTGAACTTTGTAAATATGTTTCAGAAAGTTTGAAATACAATTTATGTAAATTTTATTTTATTATATGTTTTTGTTTTACATCCAAAACTAGCAAAAAATATTGAAATTTTGCCATTTTTGGTAAAAAATTCGTCCTGCAAGCTGAAGAGCAAAGTTTAAAAGGAATAATGGCATTTTCTATTGCTTTGCAATAAAAGGAGTTGAAAAATAATATTTACTTGTGTGGCATGCAAAGAGTACGTAACCTTTATTCCCCCAACCAGCGAACCAGGGGACTAAGGGTTGGTGATGGGACCCCGTCGTTCAACCAGTACCCAGGTTCCGGCCAGTGAGAAGATGGTTTTGGCAATCGCAGAGGTTATGTGGGTACCACTCTTCTGTCTGCCCTTGTCATTCCCATTCTAGAGCTGGTTGAAGCACGGTCTGCTCTCTAGTGGCTTCTATTTTGCCTTGCTTACCGTGGAGTGCACTAATACCTATTGTTGTACATAGTGTATATAGTGTACATACTTCTGTTCTAAATTGGTGAAGGATAATATAAGTCAAAAGTTTTCTGCTGTGTTTATTTTGCTCCCTTTACACCCAGGATAACAGGCCTTTGGGACTCCTGGGTTGTAATAACTTGCCAGGAACAAAAATTGTGTTACATAGTGTAATGTTCTTTGTCTCTATAGACTCCACAGTGCACCATTCAGCTTTTTCTTCTTGTCAATTCTATGATTCACCTCGTCTTTCATAGACCCATCTGCTGATAAGACCACTCCCAAATATCTGAATACATTCACTTCCTCCATACTCCCTCCATCAAATTTAATATCCAATCCTTCATTACCTAAATTTTTTGTTTTCCTCCTCCTCCAACCTCTTCAACTTCTCTTTAGAATCTCCCATAAGCACAGTGTCATCAGCAAAGAGCAACTGTGACAACTTCCACTTTTTCAGATTCTTTATCTTCTAACTCCACACCTCTTGCCAACATCCAAGCATTCACTTCTTTTACAACCCCATCTATAAATATATTGAACAACCATGGTGACATCACACATCCTTGTCTAAGGCCTATTTTTACTGGGAAATGATCTCCCTCTCTCCTACATACTCTAACCTGAGCCTCACTGTCCACGTACAAACTCTTCACTGCTTTCGGTAACCTACCTACTATTCCATACATTTGCAAAATCTGCCACATTGCTCTATACTCCCCCTACCCTTCTTAAAGCCTCTTCGTTTCTCCCTATCTTATTCTTAATTCTTTCATTAATAACTCAACTCTACCATACATTTTACCAGATATACTCGTCAGGCATATTCCCTTATAATTTTTACACTCTCCTTTGTCCCCTTTGCTTTTATACAAAAGTACTGTGAATGCGCTCTGCCAATCCTTAGGTACCTTACCCTCTTTGCCCCATTTCATTCTACCCACTGCCTCACGCACTTTCCCCATACTGACAACCGGCTCTTCCTCACTCCTACAAGATGTTATACCTCCCTGCCTAATACACGAATTCACAGCATCCTTATCTTTATCAACATTTAACAATCCCTGAAAATATTTTCACCATCTTCTCCATCCATTTGTTCCCTAGGCTTTCTCATCTTATCAGTCTCCAAAATTTCTTAATCTCAACAAAAATTTGTTGATAGCATCTCTCCCACTCTCATTTGCTCTCCTTTTACTTTTCTTCACCACACTCTTGACCCCTCTTTTTCTCTCCATATACCTCTCCCTCCTTTTATCATTTCTACTTTGTAAAAACCACTCATATGCTAACTTTTTCTCTCTTAATACTCTTTTTACCTCATCATTCTACCAATTACTCTTCTTCCCTCCCACACCCACTTTCCTGTAACCACAACCTTCTGCTGAACACTCTAACACTACATTCTGAAATCTACCTAATTCCTTTTAAGCCTCATTGCCTGTACTCCCACTACTCACTAAATCGTAATGACACAATTGCAAACAAGCCATACCACGGGCGGGGCTTGAACTCGCGTCGGTCTGGAGTTTTATGTCTCACTTACCCTGAGTTCAATCCTCGTCCATGGTACCTTTTTTTTATACTCCCACTAGCCCATCTTTCTTCCACTAGTTCTTTATATCTTACCCTAACTGCCCCCTCCTTGAGTTTATTAACTTTCACTTCTCTCTCACTTGTATCCCATCTATCTTTTACTCTCTCTGTAGCTACATCTAAAAAGTGATCTGATATATATGTGGCTCCTCTATAAACATTCACATCCTGAAGTCTACCCATCAATCTTTTATCTACCAAAACTTAGTCAAAAAACTACTGTCATTATGCCGTATGTCATATCCTGTATACTTATTTTTTTTCTTAAAATATGTATTACGTATAACCAAACCTTTTTTTATACAAAGGGTCAATCAAAGGGCCCCATTGTCATCTACACCTGGCACCCCAAACTTACCTAACACATTCTCTCTAATCGTTTCTCCTACTTTAGCATTTAGGTCCCCTTCCACAATTACTCTCTCACTTGATTCAAGTTCTTAAACATTCGCTTAACATCACCCAAAATTTCTCTCTCCCGTCTACACTACTCTCTTCTTCGGGGACATACACACTTATTATAGCCCACTTTTTGCATTCGACCCTTGTTTTAATATGCATAATCTTCGAATTTATACATTTATGTTCCCTCTTCTCCTTCCATATCTGGCCTTCTACATTATTCCTACCCCTTCCTTAGTTCTGTCTCTCTCAGATACTCATGATTTAAACCTGTTGATTTCTGTCCACCTAAACTCCCCTAATCCCCTTCAGATTTGTTTCGCTTTGAGCCAGGATATCAAACTTCTTTTCATTCATGACACTGGCGACCATCTCTTTCTTATCATCAGCACTACATCCACGCACATTCAAACATCCCAGTTTTAAAAAGTTCTTCTTCTTGTCTTTTTTTAGTAATTTATACAGAAGGGGTTACTAGCGCATTGCTCCCGGCATTTTATTCGCCTGGCTTCCGGAGGAAAAATTCTTTTCCACTTCCCCATGGAGATGAAAGGAAATAAAAGAATAAGAACTATTTAGAAAAATAGGAGAAAATTTAGACCAGTGCTTATACATATGTGTGTACATATGTATGTAGTATGCGTAAGTAGAAGTAGCAAGGCGTTCATGTTTCTTGCGTGTTTATGACACAGAAAGAACAGAGACAGTAGCATTCCTACCACTGTGTAAAACAACTATAGCTTCTCGTTTCACACGCATTTGGCAGGATGGTAGTACCTCCCTGGGTGGTTGTTGTCTACCAACCTACTACCACAGGATGGTAGTACCTCCCTGGGTGGTTGTTGTCTACCAACCTACTACCACAGGATGGTAGTACCTCCCTGGGTGGTTGCTGTCTACCAACCTACTACCACAGGATGGTAGTACCTCCCTGGGTGGTTCCTGTCTACCAACCTACTACCATAGGGCGGTAGTACCTCTCTGGGTGGTTGCTGTCTACCAGCCTACTAGCACAGGATGGTAGTACTTCCCTGGGTGGTTGCTGTCTTCCAACCTACTACCACAGGATGGTAGTACCTCCCTGGGTGGTTGCTGTCTACCAACCTACTACCACAGGATGGTAGTACCTCCCTGGGTGGTTGCTGTCTACGAACCTACTTCCACAGGATGGTAGTACCTCCCTGGGTGGTTGCTGTCTACCAACCTACAACCATAGGACGGTAGTACCTCCCTGGGTGGTTGCTGTCTACGAACCTACTACCACAGGATGGTAGTACCTCCCTGGGTGGTTGCTGTCTACCAACCTACTACCACAGGATGGTAGTACCTCCCTGGGTGGTTGCTGTCTACCAACCTACTACCATAGGACGGTAGTACCTCCCTGGGTGGTTGCTCTCTACCAACCTACTACCATAGGACGGTAGTACCTCCCTGGGTGGTTGCTGTCTGCCAACCTACTACCAATATTATATATTAGGCTGAAATCACAGCTATTACTTGGCGAGACTTGAAGGTCAGTCTGGCGTTGCTCCTGATACCAGTCGTTCACCACTCTGGTGAACGACTGGTATCAGGAGGAGTGCATATGTAAACAGATGACAGTATGGCTTCCTCTAGTATCTCTATGTTCTGTTCTGCTGTAAATCCTCTCTTGATTGTTTTTAAAACTTAATGGAGAAAGATCTACATCTTACCTATACTAGGTATTGGTTGTCATAGTTTATTTTGTATGCAGATGAAAGGCCAAAAATCTAATTGAAATTGAATACTCGATTACCGTTCTGTACTGTTGTACAGTATTAAATCATATGGAATAAAATGGCAAAAATTACTGCCAATAAATGTCACTGAAGCTCACCTTGGGAACTTTTAGAAATGTAGTGGATGGAATTGTGAGAGGGATTAGATATGGGGTGACAGCATAGCAGTGAACCTTCTGCAGTGCGCCGCCATGTTTATGTTCTTATGCCACTTGCTGTGATATGAGACTTTCCCGAAATGGTAGTTCGAGTCTGCTGGCAGCCGTTATCAGTTTGTTCATACAGTATATCAGATAGTACATTTATCAGTTTAACATAGAGGGTTTAAATGATACCTCCTACCCTTTTACTGTAGCTCTTTTGCATATAGCTCGTAGATGGTGAGATAGATAGATAGATACGTAGATAGATAGATAGATAGATAGATAGAGAGAGAGAGAGAGAGAGAGAGAGAGAGAGAGAGAGAGAGAGAGAGAGAGAGAGAGAGAGAGAGAGAGAGAGAGAGAGAGAGAGAGAGAGAGAGAGAGAGAGAAACGTCAAAGTTAAATAAAACGAATATCACACGATTTACCAAATAACAATAATTAACATTTTTTTAATATTTCGCCGGAGCGAACGATTAGTAATAATAAAAAAATATCCCATGCATGATCAAAACCTGGTTCATAGCAAAAACACTGTTGACTAACATTACACACAGAAATCGACAACTCATTTACCAATCATCGTCAGTGTTGCAACACTAATTACCTTTGCACACATTTATTCATAGCGTAATAGTGTTTGCTACTCTGAGGACTTCCCACTTACTGCCATTAGCTCTAATTTGTCTCAGCTTCCGTGTGGCCAACTGTTCCTGAGTGTTAGTCGACAATTTTATGATGTGTACTCATCTATGTGTACTCATCTATGTGTACTCATCTATGTGTACTCATGCACCTGTATGCTGTTGCAGGGATCGAGTCACAGTTCCTGGCCTCGCCACGTCTCTGGTTGCTACTTGGTTCACTCTCTTTTGGCCCCTTCTTAAAAATATGCATGGATCCTGCTCCTATGTATACATATACATGTATATGTGGGAGAGATAAAGAGAGAGAGAAAGATTTTTTTTTTTTATATTTTATTTAAAACAATACAATACATTAAATAAATAAAAGAACATAGTATCAGTTCTTACCCAGAATTATAAATTACATTGTCAAAATACACATAAACATTTAACTTTGTGCTGACACAAACTGTCCCTCATCCTCTATACATTTTTTTTTTTTTTTATTTATTTAAAATACAGTATACATTATACGTGTAAGCAAACATGTTACGAAACCAATCAACATGTAACAACAAAATTAAAGTACAACATACGTATACACCATCAAAAAAGAAAAAGAAACTTCACACAGGTGTACCAACAACATATCCAGAGAATCTACTTCAGCACACTTAAACATCTTATGCCAAGTTTTATATACAAAACAATTCTTAAAGGTAAAAACCTCACCACATACCATTAAAACCTATACATCCACCCCCCACCAAAGGTACATTTATAAAGTCGTACATATGTGCTCTGGAAGTAAAAGGTACCCCCCCCTCATCAAATACCTACAAAACATTGACATACTATAAGAACGTAGGATACTACTTACTCTAAGTAACAATTATGAAAACTTTGCCTAGCATACAAGGATAATATACTCTATATCTCAACACGGGTGCAATCCACCCAAGACTTCTTCATACACTATATACCCTATAACAGTATTAATACATCATATACACCGCTACTTGAACTCATATGCACACCTGATCCAACAAAGTCATCTGAAATTGCGTATTTACACAAAATCAATATACATTTTTATATTACCTTACATATACTCTTATATGTGACTTTAAACAATAAAATAGCAAAGGGAAAACAACAGCGTGTACTTAAAATATTTAACACTACCCTACACATACAGTGTCACACGACATGTACTATATAATCTTAACCAGGCCGCTGAAACATTATATGTTAGGCTTTATGTACAAAAAATACAATCTCGCATAATATAAAACTGTACCACGTTACTCATTACAGCTATGTAAACTTCGAACCTTCTGAATACAGAAATTGTGTCTTACAGAATGCATCCAACAAGAAGGGAAACCCCGGACTTTGTATCACAGCATATTCGATACAGTCATATGGCATACCTTAGTAACACCATTTAGTATATGCTTTCTATAACATCTTTGAAGGCACTCTCACAATAACGAACAGTCATTCTCACACACACAAAAACTTTAGATTCTACCCTTTCATTCACCTTGTATACACACAATGATGTAGTGCTTCAATACATTACGTACATATACTATCCAAAATCTTCACAACATAAAGGGAAACACATGTGTAAAAACACCACCCACACCACACTCACTACTCAGGAAAGCATAAATGTATCAGTGCAAATCCAGTCACACACTTTAAAAGCCATCCACACATCTCCGCTCAAGAAACTAGCCCGTCGCTACCCATTTACACTTAAATCCCGTAAATCCTTTAACTTAAAACTCCGGTATCCCTCAGTAAACACTGTCTCCCACCTTCCCCCATAAACATCCCTATTGCGACACTTAGTTCTATAAATGGTGGCCGCTAACACCTTTATTCTTTCATCCACACCCACCTCCCTCACACCCACCTCCCTCACACCCACCTCCCTCACACCCACCTCCCGCACACCCACCTCCCTCACACCCCCCTCCCTCACACCCACCTCCCTCACACCCACCTCCCTCACACCCACCTCCCGCACACCCCACCTCCCCTGTCACCCCACCTCCCCTCACACCCACCTCCCTCACACCCACCTCCCTCACACCCACCTCCCTCATAGCCCAAGACGTATAAATAAAATCAGTGACCACATACACAACCACATTCACCACCATCTGACTCCACCCACCTATATCTAAACTTAACACCCTTAACACCTGTAACCCTTCCCCACCCACTAACCTAACTACTAACCATACCCTCACAGCTTCTAAACAATTACAAAAATACACCGCATGAAAAATAGTCTCGGAACATCCACACTCTTTGCACTCCCCACCCTTCCTTAGTCTCCTATTAAATAACACAACACCAGACGGCAAGATTCCATGTAGAAACCTAAACATTACCTCCCTTACACCTGGTTTAATACGCAATTGCCGTAAACATTTCCAGATATTCCCCCACGCATACATGGGGTATGCCCCCTCAACTGCCGCCACCACAGACCCACCCCCCACCCTCTCAAGAATCCTCAATTTAAGGCGCTTCGGATCCCTCACCGTCATTAAAACCCTCAACATGGCCTCACCAATCATTAAATCCTTACCCCCCCACCATCGTTGCATATCCATACGCAGTTTTTCTAGCCCCCCTTTTCTCGCCCCCACCTCCCCCAAATACCCGCGTTTTAGATACACACTCATCATACGCTTTTCTAAATGTATAAGCCCCAGCCCCCCGTGGCTAACGGGAAGCGTCACCACCCCTCTACTTAGCCAGTCACAACCCGATCCCCATATAAATCGGAAAATCCCATGTTGCAACCGTTGCACCTCTCGCCGCCTCAGCGGGTATACTGCCACCACGTGCCATATCTTACTATACAACAGCACGTTCGTCACAATGACCCTCTGATGCAACGTTAGCTGCGCCGTCCTCAAACCACCCAATCTTTTCAATACCCCATCCACGGTGCGCATCGAATTTACCTCTTGTGCGACCCTATCATTCTTAGCGTACACTATCCCACAAATCAATAGCTGATCCACCACACTCCACCCGCGCCCTACAGTCCCATCTCTATTTACGTTATTGCCTAGGTCCATATACTTAGACTTTGCCACATTAATTTCCATCCCAGTAGCCTCTCCAAACACATCTACCACCTTTCCAACCTTGTGTAAATCCGTCTCATCCCTCACCAATACAGTTGTATCATCCACATAACCCACAATACCCGGCCAACCCTCTCGTTCATTACTAACCCTTCCACTTGCGATACTCCACCTAACTGCCCTATAAAAGGGATCCTGGAGGCACGCAAACAATATTTGCGATAGAGGGCAACCCTGTCGCAAACCCCTTCCCATCTGAATGTTAACACCTAGCCTTCCATTAACCTGTACTCTCATAGATGCTCCCTGATACAATGTTTTCGCCCAAGATATAATTTCCTTCCCGAATCCCTGCCAACGCATGAACCTCCATAACGCATCCCTCTCCACACTATCGTAAGCAGCTCGCCAATCCAATGCCAACACACCCCCGCCCCCCCACGCCCCCCTCTTTTCTATAAAACTTCTAAGAACTCCATGCCCTGCATACATTGTCCTACCCGGTACCCCATATTGTCCTCTGTCAATTACGTTACCTATCACCTTTTTTATTCTATTCCCTAATATTCGTGCAAATAACTTATAATCGCCACACATAAGCGATATTGCTCGGTAATCCTCTACTGTAGTCTGTCCACCTTTCGGAACTAATACCACGACAGCAGTCCTTTGCTGCTCCCCCATTTCCCCATCATCCTTCATTACATTGAATAACCTAACTAAAAATCCTCTCAATACTTCCCAATTCCTAACGTAAAAATCATTAGGCAACCCATCTACACCTGGCGCCTTACCTAAGCTTGCACCAGACAAAGCTTGCGAAATCTCACTTTCCGTGATCGGACCTTCTAATGTTACCCTATCCATACCATCAATCTCACATTGCACGAAACCTCCCATTTCCTTTAAAGCCTCATCTCGAATACCTCCGTTTTGTGCATATGACCTAAACCATGCATCTAGATAACCACTCATACCCTCTGTCGTTACTAATACCTGCCCCTCTCTATACCCTCCCATCCCCACATGAACAGTTAATCCCATCATCTCCGTCGCCACTCTTCTCTTACGCTGTTTCCTCAACACGCATGCCGAAGGCCTGTCACCCCATAACACCTCTTCCAGCCCACCCAAAACTCGCGCGCCATCAAATCTTTCATTTTGCAAATCCCTGATACGCTCCTTTAATCCCTCAATATCATCCACCGGATGACTAGCACTCCCACGCTCGTAGCAAGCTCTCAACTGTCCCTCAAGATAAGATTGGTACCCATACTTCAACCTGTTATATTCCCTCCCACTACGAATATAAAATTCCTTAATACGAGATTTCGCCACAGAGTCCCACCAACTAACCAATTCACTATTCCCAGGCGCCTCCGCCACCAACTCCTCCCACAATTGAACAAATGACTGTTGATACTCTTCTTGCTGCAACAACTTTACATTCAACTTCCAAAACCCCTTACACCTTCTCGGCAACCCCTCCCAACCTATATCCACCAAAACACCCCTGTGATCAGAAAATACTACGTCCATTACCCTCACACTATGTATTACAACTGTCCTGGGAACGTATAATCGATCGAGCCTAGCCGCATACCCACGTTTAATAAATGTGTGCTCCACCACCTCACCTCCCTCAACATCTGTCAATCCTATCCCGGATAACAATTCTCCCAATATCCCCAAACAATGCCCTGCCCCTCTCGGTTCAACATCCTTATTCCTTATCACACAGTTCCAGTCACCTCCTATCACAGCAACCCCCGGCAATCCACGCAAATAATATACCAGAACGTCCCTTACGAATTTATTCTTTATCCTCACATCTCCCTCTGCTGGGCCATACACACACACCAACGTCATCTGTACCTGACCCCATAACCCCATCCACGCGAATCACCCTCCCCTCTCCCCCCTCACTATGCCTGACAACCAACGGGCTAGTTTCTTTCACCAAAATGGCCACACCTCCTTTCAATCTGACTGCATGCTCAACATACACATTATACCCATCCACCTTCAACTCATAACCCGGTCTATAATTGTGTTCCTGCAAGAACACAACGTCAACGTCATGACGCACCAAATATTCCTTAAACCACTCACACTTTCTCTGAGACCTCAAGCCATTGATGTTCAATGTCAGGCACTTAAAACCGACAAAGGGGGTTTCCCTCTTGACACTACCGACTTATCACCTGATCGTTTCATTGCACCCTTTTCCCTCCCCCCCCCTTTCTGTCCACCCTTACCCAACCCCTGCCCCTGGACGCCACTTGAACCTCTCCGCATGGCTTCCGCCCATGTTTTCTTCCCAGGTCTTTGTGCGGGCGTAAGCACGTCGTCGGAATCCGAAAGCACTGCTGCGCGCTTTCGCGTCGTACCCGCGACCTGCATCAAGTCATCCAGCTCAGTGCCATGATGAACCTCCACCTCCACAGTTCTCACCAACTGTGCATCCTTACGACACACTTCAGTCTGGGTTGGCGTCACCACGCCCTCCTCAACTGCAGACCCATGATCCAGGTCTGTACCAACATCCGGACAAGGACTCTCATTATCCAAAATGTTCTCAAACGTCGACACTATCGTAGTTTCCGCGTCACTACCATTCGCTTCCGCGATGACCTCATCAAGCACTTGTACAACGTCCAGGGAAGTGATGTCGTCCCCCTGCGTAGCCCCCGCCATCTCCTTTTCTTCGGCCCTCTCAACCTCCTCACTCCATGTCAAACTCTGCTGAGGCAGAGTCGAAAACAGTTGATCTTGATCCTCTCTCCTTTCCTCCACATCACGTCGTTGCTGCTGGTCCCTATCACCACGTCTTCTTTCACATTGCGCAGCCAGGTGATCATACGAGCCGCACAAACGGCAAGTGCTTCGCTGCCCAGCGTATGTTACAAAAACCTGAGTCCTGAAATCTTCCATCACCACGTACGATGGAATTGGATGTCTGAGCGTCATCTTGACAGAGAATGCACCCTCAGGTATCCCCATATACTGGCCAACTGACCACCTTCCTGCAGTGATCGTATGTATTGTGCCGTATTTACACATAATGAACCGGATGTCAGATGCATCCGCCTCGAACGGCACATTCCTGATCTTAACCCATGTGTAATAGCTGGACACATCATGCAGCCGCACCGTCACAGCATGGTTAACTGGTATGGCCACCTCTTGAAACTTATTCACAACTGCCTCATACACAGTCGCCGAACTAAATTTTACAAAAATCCTCTTCGTTCCGTTCAATGCAAGTCCACAAATCTCCTCTTTGGCTATTCCGTAGGTATCTCTGATGATTGCAGGCAACAGCAACTCCATTGATGGCCCCGTTACAGCTCCACTGGTTAATACAATGCAGACTGTATTTACCCTGCGCCGGCGAGCCTGCGCCATGTTGGTGAAAATAATACTGCCACCAGACAACTCCAGGGGGCAGCAGCAGCACACGTCCTCTCCACTCAAGGGTTGAGAGACGAATGATCCAACTATGATTATCGTATTTACAGTCATCGTCAGAGGGAACCATCCATAACAGCATAATATCCCCTGCATACCTAATATAACGCTCTTCAGTAAAACATAGAGTGGCCCGGTGGCCTGGTGGCTAAAGCTCCCGCTTCACACACGGAGGGCCCGGGTTCGATTCCCGGCGGGTGGAAACATTTCGACACGTTTCCTTACACCTGTTGTCCTGTTCACCTAGCAGCAAATAGGTACCTGGGTGTTAGTCGACTGGTGTGGGTCGCATCCTGGGGGACAAGATTAAGGACCCCAATGGAAATAAGTTAGACAGTCCTCGATGACGCACTGACTTTCTTGGGTTATCCTGGGTGGCTAACCCTCCGGGGTTAAAAATCCGAACGAAATCTTATCTCTCTCTTACTAACAATGCATCCAGAAATTTACACCTCATCTACCAGCCAACACATGTTACAACAAACGTGTACATATAAACGTTCATTCAGAAGCAAATACTGTTGACTAAGTTGGGGAGCTACCACATATCTCCATTAGGACTAATTATCACTCCCAGGTCTTTTACAGTAGTTTTCGCTTTATTGTGTGGTTGGAATTTGTTTTATACACCGATATAGTTATAATTTCCTCATGTTTTCCATATCGGAGTAATTGGGACCGATGACAGGTTATATATGGTTCGGCAAAAATATAAAAGATGACCTCTAGACATTATAATGGTAAAGCTGGAGCGGCGGTAATGAGTGGAAGAGTGTTCTGGTGCTGGAAATAGATATCGTAGGAGTGAAATTTGACTCCAAAATATCCACGAAAAAAATCATATGATATAAATCTTGCACGCAAAGCAGTTAAAAAGTTTAAAGGAATGAGGCATATCTCACACCTATCTTGCAGTAAAGGCCGCAAAACTCTGTATGAGGCACAAATGTGCTATTAGCTTTCTTGGACTGAACGCTCCTCGTGTAATCTACATCTCTGGACAGATAGAGAACCGTGCAAGGCGATTTATCTCTTGTCATGGAGTTGTCATTTCAGCAGTGCCTTCAGCACCACAAATATGAATGGCCTTATTGCTGTGCAGAGCCAATACCATCAAAGTGCCTCACTTAGATAAACATCGCGATGAGCTAGAAGAACTTCAGTACCACAGGACGGGCAGTAAACATCGACCACACTCTGGCTCTACACTTCTCAAAAACATCACTTCAGCTGCAATCTTTTCTCTCTGGAATGACTCGAGTTAAGAAAAATATTCGTACAGAGCGCTAGCATTAATGGAGAAATTAACGAATACCAAATAACCAAATGGAATCTTTGGCCGGCATCCAGTTACTACTTCATCCAGTTCCTCTCTGTTTTCTTCTTACAATGATTTTAATAATTATATGTTACATAGGGTAGCGTTAATGCATTGCTTGTATTTGTGATGAACATTCAAAATGAACTTTAGGCACAGATTAATACAAACTTTCACATGGATATAAATCTGCCCTGTAATTTCGTAGATAAATGCTCTTTCAATGTCGAAAAGTGTGTATTATATACTGTAGGAAATAATATTGAATGTTTTCTACGAGGCGATATAAAAGATTCTTTTTGGCCATGTACAGAATAATTAAACTCACTTGATTGATAATGTTAGGGAAGCTTTTAAATGAGCTGCAAGGGGAAGCAACTCTAAATTTCTGAATAAAGCAATTAAATCTTGGACTACCCTCGTAATACCGTCGTGTTGAGAAAGAGTTAGCACGAGATAGATAGATAGATAGATAAATAGATAGATAGATAGATAGATAGAGAGAGAGAGAGAGAGAGAGAGAGAGAGAGAGAGAGAGAGAGAGAGAGAGAGAGAGAGAGAGAGAGAGAGAGAGAGAGAGAGAGAGAGAGAGAGAGAGCATTATCACATCATTTCTTCAAAGTTCGGATCCAGCTTCTGCTACTGTACGTTGCTGTACAGGACTTTCGATTCTCTAAGGTATTTCCTATTTTTACTTTTTTTTTTTTTTTAGATTTCAGCACTTCATTCATGTACCTGAGATCCGCCTCTCGAGGAGGCCCACCAGGTACACAGTCAATATTTCTTATTCTCCTGTACATCGTAATCATGACACCACTGGTCCTACTGTCCTCTGATACCATAGAGAAGTGACCAGAAATGCAGGATTTTACAGATGAATCTCAAACCGGCGAGGCTTTAGTGAACTCTACTCAAGTCCCTTCAAAACCGCTATTATAACTCTCAAAATCCTAATAGTTCATTCAGCCTCTTCTTGAAGTCCGTACCGCAAGGTCTGGAACTAGTCTTCTTGATAATCTTGATAATCCTGGGAACTTGGCATGTTTAATCATATGTGGGTTCCATTTTGGCGCTGCTTATTTTAGTGCGGGACTATTAGGTGCATTATATAGTGTCTTGAATGCCTCCTTGCTGAGACACCTGAATGATACCTTTAAATTTGGCAAATATGCTTTGCTGCGATGGTTACTCGGTTGATATGTGCCTCAGGCGATGTGCTGGGAACTGTGTTGACCCGAGGTCCTTCTCTTTCAGGGACGTTAACAGCTTTTAGTCCCGAATCCTGTACTCTTTTTCCTGTCTTCTTTGCCAGTCAATGATTAACATAATACATTACTGGAGTTAAAATCTAATAGCCACTAATCACAAAAATCCTGTAGTTTGTCTACATTACCTTATACTCTTTCTTGGTCTACTCTGCTTGTATTCTACTCATTGATTTTACATCATCTGCGAAAGGGACACCTATGACTCGATTTCTTCTGAAGTGTAGTCACACATACACAAATAAAAAAAACATTACGGGTCCCAGTGCTGCACCTTCTTGAACCCCACTTGTCTTACTTACACATTTTGACATGCTCTCCCGGACAAAAACTCGTTTCCTTCTTGTGCAGTATTCCTTGATCAGCGGTAGTACTTTCCTCTGTTATTGTTACCTTTACCTATAGTTTTGTGACTATTTCTCGTGCTGTTAGACAGGACCCACCATCTTAAAATCGTGAAGGCTAGTGCTAATAAACTCTCTCAATTTCAAATGCTCCATATACTCTTTCCCAGATAATCGCTGTATAATCTCACACATTACTCACGTCTTCGACACAGGATTTTTTATCCCTTCCCATTTGTCCCCTTTTTTTAAATCTGGGGTCTATATTCTTCATTATATTCACCTTCGGCAGTTGCCCTGTTTCGAATCACTTGTTAACGATAGCGGCTAGTAGTTCACTCAGTAAAATACGAGGTAACGATTATAGTGATAGGTACAAGAAGAAAAGAAGATTGCATATAATAGTGATTCGGGAGAGCAACGCTGTTGGCATCACTAAAAGAGAAAGACTTAGAGGGTGAATACTGTGCCTGGTATATGGCCTGAGGTTCACAATAGTTGATTAACTGGTGGATCAAATGCTGGTGTATCAAATCTTAGGGTTACCATCAGGAATTTTAACGAAAAGTCATTATATGCCACTAACACTACATATTTCAGCCCTGTCTTGAAGTATGCAGCACCAATGTGGATGCAACATCTGGAAATGCATGCTAAGTATTTTGAAAAAGAATAGAGGTATACAGTCAAGCTTGTTCTCGAGCTAACTGGTATGAGCTACTAGAGAGGCTAAAGGAACTGAATTAAGTAACATTGTAGGTAAGAGGAAAGAAGGCGAGACATGACAACAACATACAAATAACTAGGACGAATTTATTAGGTAGGGAGAGTTAGACTGTTTGAGGATGTCAGGAAGTAGTTTCTTGGTGGCCAGGAAATGGAATGACATTGTCGAAGATGTGCGCAGGCACATCTTCGAGAAGGTATAAAAGGCCTCACGATTCTGGAAAGGAAGGAATTAGGCAGACCAGGAATTAGGCAGACTCAACTGCTACAACCACATTTAAGTGAACATATGTGATTAGTGCAGAGCTCTTGCTCCATTTCTCAGAAAAGGAAAAAATGTTTTCTGGTGGTACTGCCTTCCAGGAATTAAGCACACTCAGTAGTCTTACTCTTGTGTTGTGTGTACTTTGAGTTATACTCGTTAGTGTGCGCTTTCTCCTTTACTCTCAAGAAATGTTCCAGTTTCTACCGAAAAACTTCTTAAAACTTAGGGTACACTTCTTACAGACTTCCTGGTCATTTCTAGCGAGCTCCTCAACTTGCTTCCTCAGTCTTAGTACCTTGTCTTTCACTGCTGTTTTCTTTCATATGCGTCTCTACAACATCTTTGGCTCAGCTTTAGCTTTCGATGCTCTCAGTCTCTAACTACAATTCAGTTCCTCTTTTCATCCATGGATATCCGTCTCTCTTGCTGAAATATCATCCAATAAAACATCCACAACATCATCATAAATACCACTAGTAAGTGTGGCTCATGTTTCGTGCCTACGTACAATTATATTTCAGGACTGTACATAAAGGTATCGAATTATTCATATGTATGTATTCTGATTTGTAAAGTACGATACATATATCATATTACTTTATCACCTGTATAATTGCAATAAGCTGTTTCACTATAATCTATTTTACGCCTAATACCCCACACTTCCCGGTTCCCATTATATCACCCTGTGTTAAGATCATTTATCTTCCACCTTGCATACTCTCCCCTCTTCTTATACTTTTTTGCTTATTAAAGTCATTTATCGTGTTGCTTGCATGTATTGCCCATTTACTCACTTTCTTTTCTGCTCTTATTAAAGGTCACTTACATTTTCGCATCTAGTTTAATATCCGGTTTCTTGCATCTTCTATTCTTCTCGCTGCCCATCAGACAATTATTATTATTTTCCATTATATAAATATTACGAGCATCATTTACATTCATATACACATTTAAACTACGTTCACCTTAGAATAACGTAATTCGTATTTATCATCTTGTTTATAACCCTTGTTATAATTTATTGTTCTATTCCGTGTTATTTCTCTCTATATGGTTCATTATAATGCTGTTCCTTACTTATTTTACCATATTATCCACATACCTTTGTCATTTTTTTTTAATACTGGGTTCTTCAATGTTTTCTCGTACAGAGTTGACTCAGTCATTCACTTATTTTGTTCATATTACACTATCTTCTCCACTAAGTTTACCTGATGTTTCTCTATTTCGTATATTTTGCTTGTGTAATAATTTATTTGGATTATTGTTTATATCCTCCGCTATGATTTTTTTTGTTGTCTGGTCCCACCGCCTTTGAGGTATCAAGTTCACATAGCTTCTTCACCTCCCCCTTGGTTGTGTGTATTTCATCCTATTCTGAATTCCTAGAGTCCTTCCTGTCTCCACTGTAAATTCTTCTTTAAAACTCATGTTGAGCTCCTCACATACCTCTTGGTCGTTTTTTGTGATCTCCCCACCTTCCTTCCTCAGCCTGATTACCAGGTCTTTGACTGTTGTTTTTCTCCTGATGTGGCTATACAACAGCTTCGGGTCAGACTGACTTTCGATGCTATGTCATTTTCGTAATGTCGCTGAGCCTCCCTTCTTATCTGTGCATATTCGTTTCTGTCTCTTCGGATAATCTCTTTATTTTCATAGGTCCTTTGTCTACTGTACTTTTTCCATTCTCTAGTGCACTTAGTTTTTGCCTCCCTACACTTTTGGGTAAACCAAGGACTCGTTCTGGTCTTCCCATTATTTCTGTTTTCCTTGGGAACAAACCTCTCCTCTACCTCCTTGCATTTTGTTGTAACATAACCCATTATTTCTTTTACTAGTTTTCCTGCCTATACTGTCTCCCACTGAAGGTCTTGCAGGAAGTTCCTCATGCATGTGTAGTCCCCCCTTTTGTAGTTTGATTTTCCCGACTTATTCCTGCTACCCTCTCCACTTGTACCTCAACTATGTAATCTAAGCACAGAACCACATGATCACTAGCTCCAAGGGGTTTTCCGTACTGGTCGTCACAGATATGCTCATTCTTTTCTAGGTGCTCCACCACTCTTCTGATAATCTTCTCCATGACTTTGTATACAATACACGACAGTGACACTTGTCTGTAGTTTAATGCTTCGTGCCTGTCCCCTTGTTTAAAATTTGGAACTATATTTACGGTCTTCCATACCTCAGGTAGTCGCCCTGTTTCGATAGATGCGTTGAAGATTGTTATTAATGGTACACATAGCGCCTGTGCTTCTTCTCTCAGGACCCATGGAAAGATGTTATCCGGCCCCATCGCCTTTGAGGTATCTAGCTCACTTAGCATCCTCTTTACTTCTTCCTCGGTTGTATGTATTGTGTCAAACACTTGATGGTGTACCCCACCTCTCCATCTTTCTTGAGTTCTTTCTGACTTCTCTGTGAACACTTCTTTGAATCTCATGGTGAGCTCCTCACATACTTCTCGATAGTTTATTGTGATCTCCCCTCCCTCCTTCCTCGGCCTCATAACCTGGTCCTTGACTGTTATTTTCTTCTTGATGTGGCAGTACAACAGCTTCTGGTCAGGTCTGGCTTTCGTTGCTATACCATTTTCGTATTATCGGTGGGCCTCCCTTCTTACTCGTGCATTTTCATTTCTGGCTCTACGACTGCTATCCTTATTCTCCTGGATCCTTTGCCTTCTATACTTCTTCCATTCTCTAGCACACTTGATTTTGGCCTCTCTACACCTTTGGGTTAACCTAGGGCTCATCCTGGCCTTCTGGTTATATTTGTTACCCATGGGTACAAACCTCTCCTCAGCTTCCTTGCATATTGTTGCCATATATTCCATCATCTCATGTGTGTGTGTGTGTACTCGCCTAATTGTGGTTGCAGGGGTCGAGACTCAGCTCCTGGTCCCGCCTCTTCACTGAATGCTACTAGGTCCTCTCTTTCCCTGCTCCATGAGCTTTATCATACCTCTTCTTAAAGCTATGTATGGTTCCTGCCTCCTCTACTTCGCTCGCCAGACTGTTCCACTTCCTGACCACTCTGTGAGTAAAGAAATGCTTCCTAACATCCCTGTGGCTCATCTGAGTCTTCAACTTCAAAAAGTGACCTCTTGTTTCTGTGTCCCCTCTCTGGAACATCTTGTCTCTATCCACCCTGTCTATTCCACGCAGTATTTTGTATCATTATCATGTCTCCCCTATCCCTCCTCTCCTCCAGTGTCGTCAGGCCGATTTCCCTCAACCTTTCTTCATAGGACATTCCCCTTTAGCTCTGGTGTGTGTGCGTGTGTGTGTGTGCGTGTGTGTGTGTGTGTGTGTGTGTGTGTGTGTGTGTGTGTGTGTGTGTGTGTGTGTGTGTGTGTGTGTGTTCGAACAAAGGATACCCAGACAGAAGTATTGAATATTGCCTACCCACATACCTAAGGTCGCATTATCCTTAGAGGGGGTACTCATGCATTTCTTTAAATCTTTAATCAATGCGCTACTCTTCTTCGTATAAAAAAAAAATTGCTTATTTCACTAGTACATTCCCTGCTCAGACCCCCAAGCACCGTACATGTCAACTTCCTCCTGGATCTTTTATAACAAGGAATGTTTTCTGCTCACTAGAGGAAGGAGTGGCACCATCTTTAACCAGGAACATACTAACCAAGGTGTAAGATAGTGGTCGGCTGCAGGTAAAAGCAACTGTATTACTGTGTCTACCTGGTGGGAGGGAGAGTGTACAGGAGATCTTCACTCCTGCGACTGTCCATGCACCAGAGATACTACTTCAGTGTATCACCAGTTATATAATTAACACAATTATTAACTTAGTTGCCTCGTTTTAAACTGATCTTTCTAGTGCAGATGATAAACGAACATCGGGTATCCAGCATTATATCGAGTTCGGTACTGTACTTGAAGATACTTGTCTACCTGGTTCTTAAATCACTCTAGAACATAACGTGTTTATCATTTATTACATTTGAAACTTGTCATGATTGTGACCAGCTCTACCTGGAGCTCATTACCTTTGTAAAATCTCATGATTAATGTGTTTATGATTCATTACCTTTGCAATTATTCATGTGTGACCAGCTCAACCTGGAGCTCATTACCTTTGTAACTTGGTCATGATTATGACCAGATCTAGTTCATTACCTTTGTAACTTGCTCAGCTATCAAAACTTTGGAGTCCAGTCCCTGGACCAATTATGTACCTCTGTAATCTTTTGACTACCGCCCACAGGATGGGTATGGGGTGCATAATAAACATATTAAACTAACTAAAAAAAAATAACAGGACTACTCAACTATGAGCAAAGGTTCACTTGGATAAGTACCAATGTATACAAAGGTCCGGATACTTTTTTTACACACATTCATGAAAAGCAACAAATCCAAGTATAGGTCAGTGTACTCATCATTTTCCATAAACTTCATTTTCAGTCCTCGTCTTATAAAAATTTACAAAAAGTGAAGATAAATAGTGGGAAATTTTTTTTTTTTACATTACATCGAACAAGTTTTGGATTTTTTTACTCAAATTGGTTTAAATGGAGTTTTCAAACTGAAAAATTTAAATATATACTGATTAACAGAATTGTATATAATAAAAATTACACTACAACAAGATTTGAAGTAAATTAAAAAAAAATCCGAATTTTAACATGTAAAAATCAGCAACACTGGTGTAATCTGTGTATGACTGTAGGTAACTTGTCTGTGTATGTGTGCCTGTGTACTGTTTTGCTATTGAGCTATGCTAGAATACTGTATTCCATTCAGTGTATGTATTTCAGATAGAATAATGTATTAATCCCGGTCTTGTGTACCAACTGATCCTGAACGTGGTAACTCCTGTTATTTAACTAAGCTTTCTCCTGAAGCCGCGGTCCAACCAGAATAATAATAATAATAATAATAATAATAATAATAATAATAATAATAATAATAATAATAATAATAATAATAATATCTTTACGTGTACATGTACAAGGTATACAGGCCTAGCTGACATCAATAACATACTACTATATAGAAAGCCGATTGTTATGCTGAGCATTTCCCGCAAATTAGGTCAGTTATGTCCCAGGATGAGACCCACACCAATCGACTAACACCCAGGTACCCATTTTATACTGATGGGTAAACATGGACAGCAGGTGTCTTATGGAAATACATCCATAATATTTTCCAGCCGTAACGGAGGAGATTCGAACTCCGGACCTCAGTGTATGAGCTGAGTACGCTAGCGGCCAAGCTACGGGACACTCAACACTCAGAAGGTCCGGATTTCAACCGCGGGCCGCCATTTGAGTAGCCCTGCGTGTAGTGTCTTCACACTTGCAACTTTAACGAGTAGTTTATTCCATTCTCCTATAATTTAGATTAGAAAAAACTTTCCCCATGTTCTTCTTACATCTGCCTCGTAATTTCTTCCTGTTGTATCGAGTTTCGGACTCATTTAACACTTCAAATCATTCTTATAAGATGAAAACAAGAAATATGGTACCAATAAGTTTAGGAAACAATACATTTGCAAGACTCTTGAGCTGTGTATCTGCGGACGTTGTTCATTCAAAAAACGCAAAAGAGGTACAATAAAAATATATAAAGCCAAGTGGTTGAAGTCAGGTTATATGTGGCAGCAGCCAGGTAAGGATAACCTAAATGCAAGAGAGGCTACCTGACAGTTATGTCACGTTATGGGTTGGGTGTAACGTAAGCTAGAATCATGTGAGCAAAAGTATTGGAGATGCTGTAACTTCCAATTTTTGTTCAATAGTATTGGAAACTACCAGCTTAAGCTCCCAGTCACTCTCTTCTTTTAAGATCAGAGATGCTGAAAATTAGTTTGGTCTCACTCTAGTTAATTAGGTGCCTTTCTTTATTTCTCTGGGTAACACAGACATTGCTCTGGTCTCCCCAAATAATTTACAAGGAACCTGATCTGAGAAGACCAATGTGATTGAAAGCTTCACTGATGGCAGCTTCCAATACTAATGAACATAAAACTCGGAAATTACATCATCGCCAACACTTTGGCACCCATGGATCTCGACCAGCCTTCACCCACGTCAAGTGATGACAGTGTTGTCAGTTGATGTTTTCCATTAAGTTTAATGAGCTGGCTGTTAATACACTTAACTTGGCTTTAGAGACTTGCACCTTGGTATCATACACTGTGTTTCTTAAACAAGGGGCCAGGAGATAAACTTTATTTTATAAATATCTTAAGTGTTTCTCAGGTGTGTCATTTCTTCAATATCTTAGATACTTGAAGAAAAACACGAAGTCTCCGTTTCCTAAGGGAGATCAGCTAATAAACAAGAACCCGCCAACACTGGAGTATCTATCTTATACGAAGAAAGAAAGAAGAAAGCTGTAGTGAGGAAATTCTAAGGTGCTCATCCCCTAAAGGTTATGAGAAACTGAAAGACTACTAAGCTTGAATGACAGTGGTCAATCCCTTAGCCCTTGTTATTGTAACAAATTATAATACCCGAGTGATGCACATGAGTCCATTCGTCGACTAGTCTGTAATGTATACAATAAATAAAATACAAGAGAGAGAGAGAGAGAGAGAGAGAGAGAGAGAGAGAGGA
>NC_091353.1:299720-317220 GCF_038502225.1 Cherax quadricarinatus | reverse complement strand
TTATAATCATGGGGAGCGCTGAACCCGTAGGATTATTCAGCGCATGTGGGAGGGGGGGATGGAAGGTATTCAGGCTCAATTTAGGGAACCGGAGCACAGATCCAACTCCCTGGATCATGAGCCCCTCACCAGTGTCAAAGAACCTCCCTTGAGGGGTGCATACTCCAATATGGTCCTGATGTGTACCATGTACAGTGTAGTGAATGCCTCCTTACTTAGATTTTTAAAAGGCAGTCTTAGGTTTGCCAGATGCGCATTTACTGCAGTAGTTACCTAGTTGATGTGCACTTTGGGCGATATGCTTGGTACAATAGTCACCTCAAGGTCCCTCTCTTCAAATGAGGCTTACAGTCTTGGCCCCCAGAGCTTGTACTGCATCTGCCCTTCCCCAGGCTTGATAACTTTTCACTTGCTGGTTTTAAATTCTAGTAGCCATTTGTCAGACCAGACCTGCAGCCTGTCCGGATCCATTTGTAGTTTCTGTTAGCCCTCATCTTTAGTATCCTTTGTGGTACTGTGTTATAAACCTTCCTACAATCCAGAAGATGCAGTCTATCCATCCCTCTCCCTACTTCTGGATGAGGTACCTTGATCCAAGGTACTCTATCCAGAAGTATCTTGGATTAGGGTACATCTGGATATGTACTCACTGGTATGAAGCAGAAAGTACTAGACTGAGCTACATGGAACAATTTATTTCCAGTAAGGCTGCCAGTTACATAATGAGTATAGGAGGAGGCTGTGCAAAGAGAGAAAGGGCGGGAGGGAAGAGAGAGAAAGGAACTGGCAGGTAGAAAGGGAAGGAGGCATGCTCATGAGGGGAAGGAGGCATGCTCATGAGGGGAAGGAGGCATGCTCATGAGGGGAAGAAGGCATGCTCATGAGGGGAAGAAGGCATGCTCATGAGGGGAAGGAGGCATGCTCATGAGGGGAAGTTGACAGATTGGAGCAGAAGACGGCAGTTCAAAATTGCCTTCACGCCAGTATGGAAACTTATAAGTTACACATTCTACCTAATTTTAAACCTAAATGTATAAAAATGTATGTATTAATAGAATAGTGAATAATATTTGATCTATTAAGCAAAACAAATATATAATAATATTACAAATACATAAATACATATAAAATAAATGTTGATATTTTGTAATATTATGTAGATAAAGACTATTAGGCTGTGTACGAGGCAGTTGTTGTACTAGCCTCCCTAATCCCTGCCTTAATTCTTCACTGGAAAAATTTCCTTTATAATATCTATCGCCGAACCATTCTATTGTTTAAAAATAAAGTTAGCACTGAATTATATTACTAATGAGCCAGTCTGATGGATTTAATTCCAAATTATTTCCCCTTGTTTTGACCATAATTTCTGTTTTGATATTAAGGTTTTGTATGTTTGTCAGATTGTGATTGTTAGAGGTGAGGCTATTAAAGATATTTATTAACCTGGAAACATTGTGTTTCCTGAGGCTTCCAGCAGATAAACTGCTTCCTGGTAGCTCGTCAGTATATTTTATGATAATATAGTTTAGTTACTTCCTACTGATACCGTAATTCATCTTAGACACATAATTTTACAAAAAAATATGTGTATTTCTACAAGTACATGTACAAGGTATACAGGTCTATCTGACATCAATTACAATCTACTATATAGAAATCTCCTTTTTATGCACAACAATTCGGGCAAATTACGTCAATTTTTGTCCCAGGACGCAACTCACACCAGTCAACTAACACCCAGGTACCCATTTTACTGATGAGTGAACATGGACAGCAGGTGTTTTATGGAAACATGTCCTAATGTTGTCAAGCCGTACTGGGGATCGACCCCTGGGCCTCAGTGTGAGAGATGAATGCACTAGCAATCAAGCTTTCTCTTCGTATTTATAATAACGATTTTTTTTAACTGTGGTGATTACTTCATCTATACATTCACTTAATAATTTTTTAACTCTTCGTACATGGCCTGATATGTACCGTATCTTTCAAATAAAGTTCCTTATCTAATTTCTTAATAGAACTTTTTATTTGGTAACTCATATACAAATTTGTACATGAATATTTAAAGCTCTTGCCATACATGTACATGTCATTTTTTTTTTTTTTGAGATCATGGGCATCTGGATTCTCTTGAGGTCCATTGAGAACACAGTCCCCATTAAAGCGTAGTCTTCATCGACAATAATGTACAGGATCTGCGTTTAAGTTCAAACAATTATTAAGTACACCCAACCTGAGTTATCGAGCATTTGTTTTAATGTGTAGGTCACAGTGTTGACTACATGCCGATAATGATCATTGCCCATATTAAATCTATTGTTAAACAAAGGATGCCATGGCTTTATCAAAATAACACATTCATGCCATCCACATATATCATGGTTCCCTTGAATTACACTGAGAATATCTTCAACAACTTTTCTGGGCACATAGACATTGTTAATGTCATTTATACCCAGGGGAAACAGTTGTTTATTTGTCTCCACAGTAGCACCACTGCATTAAAGTTGGGTAAGTTATGAAATGATAAGCTTTAGGTCGTAAACAATTACCGGTACTATCAAAATGTATAGACAGACTCTATCATAGAAGCTGTGGAAATTTTTTTTTACATAATTTTCCTCTGAATGTAGAACATATAAATGAATAATATAATAATTGCGTATTAAAATGTGATGCTGTTTGGACCATTCGAGAAATTTTTATTGAAGGGCGTTGGAAGAGCCGGAGAGTGACGCGGACGAGGGACGCCATATTGAATTTAATATGTGAACACTGGACTGAGTTGTGCAATGTAATCAGGCTTAGGTTAGGTTAGGTAAGGTTCGTCAGGAAACAGGACAAATGTTTCCTGACGCGGGTCTTAGTCAGATGATGACCCGCCTTTGGAGCTTTTGGTCATCTGACCGAGGCCTTCCGCTGGCTTACCGGTCCACCCCTTTAAAAATTATGGTCATTTATAACCATTGTCTGTCTATATACCTTTGTGTAATCAGGCGTTCTCGAAGATCAGTTGGGGTTTTCGGCCTGAATTTGTGATTAGAAACACGTGTTAATGTCTCCTGCTGAAGAATTGGAACAGGTGTTAGGCAGGTGTTGTGGTACGATACATCTACAGTAATTAAATGGAAAATATTAATACCAATTATATTTTGTGCACCCAGCAAGCCAAATTATATACAGTCCAAAACTTTAATTTACCAGAGTGGCTGGTTTTAATATTATAATTATTAATTTAATGTCAGGTCTAGCTTTTTGTGAGAGTGGTAGGAAGTAGGCATCGAGGGAGTTACAGTTCAGCGACCTGCTGTGACTTAAGTCCCTCTCGCCTCACCTAAATTACCTGCAGGTAATAATTCAGGTAATGCCCTGTGAGCCTCCAGCAGGTAATTTACTCACATAATAATAATAATAATAATAATAATAATAATAATAATAATAATAATAATAATAATAATAATAATAATAATAATAATAATAATTATAATAATAATAATAATAATAATAATAATAATAATAATAATAATAATAATAATAACAATAATAATAATAATAATAATAATAATAATAATAATAATAATAATAATAATAATAATAATAATAATAACAATAATAATAATAATTCACAGATGCAAGAAACGAGAAAAATCTAGGAATAACTATCAGATAACCCATTATTGAAAGAACACAATAACTCAAATACAACAAAGGATTGTATTCCACTCACTGGAACTGAATTTAAGTGGTTGTATGAGTATAAACTCACAAATCTGATAAGTACTTACTCTAATTCTATCAATTTATAACCGTACATATTAAACACGAATATGAGAAATTCTAGCCTAGCATAAGTCAGGACTCAGAGAGGCACTAAATACGCTGCGTGTAAGCTAGCTAAAACACTGCAATCGGACACACATTATTGCTCGATATACATTTGATAGTCTGCACGTTTTTATATTAATTAAGATAATATACACAATAATTCAGACAATATCTTGCAGCTTATGATCTGTGAAACATAAATGTCTTACAGGTAACATTTAGTGACTTGTGTTTCTTTAAGAGTACAGTAAATGTGAGTTTTTCCACTCACACACATATACATTCACACAATTTGCTTTTAATGCACAAGTGGTATCTTCCAGATACACAAATGTTTAAATGCAATGTTTTACACGTGTAAATTTCCTCAATGTGTATATGGTGTTTTCCTTCATTCAAATGATCTGATATCTCTTTCGTAATCAACCTACACTATCCTATCATGCTTGATGTAGTATTTACTGTTTGCTGATTTAGCTGATTTGAAAAGGTAATAACATTGTCAAAGGGCATGAGCTAGCGCAGTGCTGATTGTTTCATTTGGACAAGCTTGGCTAATTTTTACTTTTTCTGCACTAGCTTGGATATTTTGTAATTTCATATTAGGAGAACTTTTGGTTCATGATGAGCCACAAATATTGTGGAGATTTTACAATGAAAATTCATTGGGAAACTTGATTTTATTACTGGTCCATGGATCAGGATGATTTAAACGTGAACTGCCCACCCATAATGGGTAATCTTCGATACCTCTCTTGTATTAGTAATCCCATATTTCGAGGTCTGTTTTTTTTTTTAAATATACTGAATGTTTTAATTTGGAGACACAAAAAGATTAATAATTCATAAACAAAAAATTTTGTCGCAACACTCGGAATATGAATATTGCTTAAGTAACAAAACCTTCTTTAATTAAATACCATATATCAACTTGTTTGAATGTTTGTTGCTTGTCTGCAGCTTAATGATAGTTCATGTCAGGTTAACTACTTAACGGGTGTTAACTAACCGGGTCGACCACAATAAACTCTTTCCACATTTAAGGGATGACTTAAAAAGGGTCTATATAAATTCAGTGTATTGTTACATTAGAAAATGCCTCTTCCAGTCATCTTTCAACTTTTGGTGTTGATGCTAATTTGTGTAACTTATCGTGTGCCAATTTTATTAATCAAATTTGTTTACGTGAAATAATTTGAGAATCTCTCTTCTGATTAGAAATAATTCACAGTGTGTGAGTTCATTTAGTTATTCCAGGTAAAATTAAACTAATAACCTTTTATGTGTATATAACATCTGTGTCCTCCAGAACATTCTTAAACATTTGAATATTATATACACTAGACTTTTGTAAAACTTGCTTTCGTTAAAGCTGGTCAGTTTAACTTAGAGAAAAGTTGATTCGTTATCAATCGTCTCATTACGATTTTGTGAGTCAAGTTGGGATACATTTAAGGCTGTGTAGTTCCATTCGCTTTAATTTTGAAAGAAATTGGAAAAAAAACTGAAATTCGCTTTTCGTGTGATAATTTCTGAGTGTTGCACCTGATTAGCATCAAACCTTCCACACTCGGAACCCGATAAAGCAACTTCTGAACGGCTTGATGTTAAACGTTCCTGTTCACTTCAGAATACTGGTCCTCTCTGATCGCTTTACAAGATTTGAACTAAATTTGGACGGTATATGTCATGATTTATAATTTTTGTTAAAGAAGTTTGGATATTATCTTCCAAATGATGACTTGTGAATGTCTTCTGATTCCCTTCAAATCTTCAACATTAATATTTAACTGCTTATCAACTTATGCCTCACTCTGCACTATTCCAATAGCATGCATTTAGGAGCACGAGACTGGGATTATGAAATACCTAGACACCTTCCTCGGATCACGCAGCGACAGCAATATTAAATAAATAAATAATCTGTGTTGATTACTATGACGTCAGAGTCCCCCCTTTTCATTGGCTCTGACCTGAAGCAGAGTATGACGTCACTGATTTATGATCCAATCATATATTTAATGGGTTTTACTCGATACAAAGGAATTTTTTATGGTTCCATAGAGCATGATCAAACATATATAATGGTAGAGGAAGATAATGATGTTATTATGGGTAATTATTACTGTTATGGATATTAAATGATGAAAATAGTCCTTCCTACTCTACCACTAAAACAAACAGTAATTTTATATTAGAGTCCTGGGAATAATGTTTCTCTATCTCTCTCTCTCTCTCTCTCTCTCTCTCTCTCTCTCTCTCTCTCTCTCTCTCTCTCTCTCTCTCTCTCTCTCTCTCTCTCTCTCTCTCTCTCTCTCTCTCTCTCTCTCTCTCTCACACACACACACACACACACACACACACACACACACACACATACAACACACAGACATACACAGAGGAAACTAGAGAAAGTGCAAAGGTTTGCAACAGACTAGTCCTGGAGCTAAGAGGTATGTCTTGCGAAGAGAGGTTAAGAGAACTCGACTTGACGACACTTGAGGACAGGAGAGATAGAGGGGACATGATAACGACATAAAATACTGAGAGGAATCGACAAGGTGGACAGAAATATGATGTTCAAAAGATGGGACTCAGCAACGTGGGCTCACAATTGGAAATGAAGATTCAGATGCGTCAAAGGGATGTTAGGAAGTATTTCTTCAGCTATAGAGTGGAAATGTCTGGAAAATGAGGTTGTGGAGGCAGTTATCATACATAGCTTTAAGAAGAGGTATGATAAATCTCATGGAGCAGGGAGTGGACCTAGTGGCGACCAGCTAAGAGGCTGGGCCAAGAGCTGTGAATCGACCCCTGCAACCACAATTAGGTGAGTACAGTCACACACACACACACACACACACACACACACGTAACAACAAAATGCAAGGAGGCAGAGGCAATGTTTGTTCCCTTGGGCAACAGAGATAATGGGAAGACTAAAAGGAGCCCTTGGTTTACCCGAAGGTGTAGGGGGGGGGCGAAAACTAAGTGCACTAGAGAATGGAAAGAGTACAGAAGACAAAGGACCCGGGAAAATAAAGAGATCAGAGGAAGAACCAGAAATGAGTATGCACAGATAAAAAGGGAGGCCCAATGACAGTACGAAAACGACATAGCATCGAAGGTCAAATCTTACCCGAAGCTGTTGTATAGCCATATCAGGAGGAAGGCAACAGTCAAGGACCAGGTAATCAGACTGAGGAAGGAGGTGGGGAGCTCACAAGAAACGACCAAGAAGTATGTGAGGAGCTCAATATAATATTAAGGAAGTATTTACAGTGGAGACAGAAAGGACTCTGGGAGGTCAGAACTGAAGGGTACACCAACTAGGGATACACCAACCAGTGTTGGACGAAATACACACAACCGAGGAGGAAGTGAAGAAGCTGCTAGGTGACCTTGATACCTCAAAGCCGGTAGGACCGGACAACATCTCTCCGTGGATCCTTAGAGAGGGAGCAGAGACGCTGTGTGTGCCACTAATAATAATTTTCAACACATCTATCGAAATAGGTCATCTGCTTGAGGTGTGCAAGACAACAAATCTAGTCCCGGTTTTTAAGTAAAGAGACAGGTAGCATTAAACCATAGACCAGTGTCACTGACATGTACAGTATGCAACGAAAATTTTATCAGGAAAAGAGTGGTGTAGCACATAAAAAGGAATGAGCTTATACTTGACAACAAGCACGGTTCAGGGAGAGAAAATCCTGTGTCCCAAATCTACTGGAATTGTACGACAAGGTAACAGAAGAAAGGAGAGAGAAGAGGGTAGACTGAATTGTCTTGGATTATAAGAAGACTTCCGACACGGTTCCACAAAAAAAAAAGATTAGTGCAAAAGCTTGAGAAGGGAGCAGGAATAACGGGAAAGGCACTGTAATGGGTCAGAGAATAACTGCCATAGAGGTAACAAAAAGTAATGGAACGACGTGTCAGAGTGGGCGGCTGAGAAGAGCGAGACACTACATGTGTCAGTCATAGGGCCGGTGCTGTTTCTGGTTTATTTGAATGATATGACTGAAAGGTCATGTCATTCACATATGTAGGTAGAACTACAAAGGGATATGGATAGGCTACAAGACTAGCCCGACAACTGGATCTCGGAGTTTAACCACACCAGGTGCAAAGTCATGAAGAATGGGGAAGGTCAAAAAATACCATAGACAGAGTACAGGCTAAGGGGCCAAAGACTGTAAACGTAAATCTAGGAAAAGGATCTTGGTGTGAGTATAATACCGAGCATATCTTCTCTGGTGCACATCTGCGAAATAACTGCTGCAGCATTTGGGCACCTGGCAAAAGAATGAATAGCTTTTGGACCTCTTAGCAAGGAATCATTCAAGACTCTGTACACCGTGTACGTCAGGCCAATATTGGAATAGACAGCACCCGTATGGAACCCACACCTGGCCAAACACGTCAAGAAATTACACCAAGTGCAAAGGTTTGTAACAAGACTAGTCCAACAACTAAGGGATATGTCCTACGAGGAGAGGTTAAAGAAAATCGACCTGACGACAGTGGAGGACACGAGAGATAGAGGGGACATGATAACGACATACAGAATACTCATAGGAATTGAGAGGTGGATAGGGTCAGGATGTCTCAGAGATGAGACACAGCAACACGGGGTCACAACTGGAAGATGAAGACTCAGATGAGTCACAATGATGTTAGGAAGTATTTCTTTAGCCATAGATTTGTCAGGAAGTGGAACAATCTGGAGAATGATGTAGTGGAGGCAGGATCTATACATAGTTTTAAGAAGGGATACGACAAAGCTCATGGAGCAGGGACAGAATAGATCCAGTAGCAACCAGCGAAGAGGCGAGGCCAGGAGCTGTGACACTACCTTTGCAACCACAAATAGGTAAGCACACACACACACACACACACACACACACACACACACACACACACACACACACACACACACACACACACACACACACACACACACACACACACACACACACACACACACACACACACACACACACACACACACACACACACACACACACACACACACACACACACGGAAGGAATAGACTCTGAGGTGTCCCTGTTTGCAGATGGCGTGAGGTTGATGAGAAGAATTCACTCGATCGAAGACCAGGCAGAACTACAAAGGGATCTGGACAGGCTGCAGACCTGGTCCAGCAATTGGCTCCTGGAGTTCAATCCCACCAAGTGGAAAGTCATGAAAATTGGGGAAGGGCAAAGAAGGCCGCAGACGGAGTACAGTCTAGGGGGTCAGAGACTACAAACCTCACTCAAGGAAAAAGATCTTGGGGTGAGTATAACACCAGGCACATCTCCTGAAGCGCACATCAACCAAATAACTGCTGCAGCATATGGGCGCCTAGCAAACCTCAGAACAGCATTCCGACATCTTAATAAGGAATCATTCAGGACCCTGTACACCGTGTACGTTAGGCCCATATTGGAGTATGCGGCACCAGTTTGGAACCCACACCTAGCCAAGCACGTGAAGAAACTAGAGAAAGTGCAAAGGTTTGCAACAAGACTAGTCCCAGAGCTAAGAGGTATGTCCTACGAGGAGAGGTTAAGGGAAATCAACTTGACGACACTGGAGGACAGGAGAGATAGGGGGGACATGATAACGACATACAAAATACTGAGAGGAATTGACAAGGTGGACAAAGACAGGATGTTCCAGAGATTGGACACAGTAACAAGGGGACACAGTTGGAAGCTGAAGACACAGATGAATCACAGGGATGTTAGGAAGTATTTCTTCAGCCACAGAGTAGTCAGTAAGTGGAATGGTTTGGGAAGCGATGTAGTGGAGGCAGGATCCATACATAGCTTTAAGCAGAGGTATGATAAAGCTCACGGCTCAGGGAGAGTGACCTAGTAGCGATCAGTGAAGAGGCGGGGCCAGGAGCTCGGACTCGACCCCCGCAACCTCAACTAGGTGAGTACAACTAGGTGAGTACACACACACACACCACACACACACACATACCACACACACACACACACACACCACCCACACACACACCAAACACACACACCACACACACACACACACACACACACACACACACACCACACACACTCACACCACACACACACCACACACTACAAACACACACACACACACACACACACCACACACACACCACACACACACACACACACAACACACACACACACACACACACACACACCACACACACACCACACACACACACACACCACACACACACACACGCACACACACACACCAAACACACACCACACACACACACACACACACACACACACACACACCAGACACACACACCAAACAGACACACCACACACACACACACACACACCACACACACACACACACACACACACACACACACACACACACACACACACACACACACACACACACACGCACACACACTCACACACACACACATACACACACGCATGCACATACAACAGGCCTAGTGACTAATCGACATGTGCCTAGGACCAAATGGTAGCTAACACAGAGTGGTCGCCCAGATTATGTAAATAACCTCTATGTACAAACCAGAAATAAAATGTAAAGTCTAAGCTTAACTCCGCCAGTATTTAAGACTTAATCCCAGCCTGAGTTTAAGACGTAATCCCAGCCAGGGTTTAAACCTCAATCCCAGCATTGGTTTAAGTCTCAGTCCCAGCTAGTCTCTCAGTCCACAGGAAACTTAATCCAATTTCCAATTACCTGCCCATGAAAATGGTCAGTAAGTGGCTCTATGTTCAGGCACTCTCTCTCAAGCTACATTGTAATCTTACCCCCAAAGGTACACCACAAAACCAGCTGTGTTAGACCCTCAGGTGAAGGATTTTTAAAGTCTAGAGTGTCCTTGCGTTAACTTAAGTGGTAGAAGCAGCACTGTCACCTTGTGTCTCGTGGTTTGGTTGACAGCGCTCTCGCCTCTCACACTGAGTGTCCGTGGTTCAATCCCTGGCATGAGTGGAAACGTTGAGTAAGCTTCCTTACACCTGCTGTTCTTGCTCACCTAGCAGTAAGTAGGTACCTGGGCGTCAATCGACTGTTGTGGGTTGCATCCTGGGGACAAGACTGAAGGAGCCTAATGGAAACAATACAGACAGTCCTCGATGAAGCGCTGACCTTTCTTGGGTTATACTGGGTGGCTAACCCTCCGTTTTTGAAAGTCCGAATAAATTTTGTCTTTAATATAAGACTGCATTACCAGTGTCAGAAAATCCCTTTCATAAGGGCAGTGAGGGACCGACGATGATGACTCAGGTTATGGGTTGGTCTTGTATACCAGTCAGAGTTCGACAGAGATAGTGTCCTTGAAGCAGCTCACCTTCTTTTGGGAAACAATGTTTTTTGTCTCCTTGTGACACCAGTTCGAGGGGAAAAAGCTAGAGCTCTTGTGCCTGACCTGTCTCCCAGATGACGCATGGGAGAACTTCTGTGCTATTGGTGTGGGGAGCCTATCCCTTGAGTCTAGTTTGGAGGAGGCTCAGGGCCATTATGGGGGATCCGGGTGATTACACTGGAGTGACTACGCCAACTCAGTAATAGCTGATCGGGGCGCTGCATTTTTGTCATGACTGACAGACTGAACGCACCGACTCCAGGATCAGAGATTGAGTACCTCAGACTCCTTTTCATCTTCCACCTTCATCTGCATTAGATTGAGGAAGCCACTGAGTGGCGATACGTTTCCAGGAAAAAAGTTACTTAAATGCTGTACAAATATCTCATTTACCAACTTGTAGGTTTCACAGATCGTTTATTCGCACCGTGAGATGTGTTGACACACTCGAAGCTGTTCTATTGTCATCTGTTACGGAGGCGGCGGCGACCCTTCAACTAACCAAACATTCCTTGTGAAGATGTTTACAAATGAGACAAAGTTTCTCTGACGAAGTAACGCCAAATGGTGCGAATAAGTCTAAGTGGTTGTACCAGAACCATTTAGGAGTCAGGTCTTGAATGATTTTTATGGTCGCCAGGGGAAGACATTTGAGTTTTATGAAGGTAAGAAGGCGAAGCTTGATAACCAGTGTTTATTAACAATTTAATTTTCTAACAGGTATGCAAATATGTAAAAATGTAAGTAAATATACAAATATTGTATGCAAGCATGTAAATAATGTATGAAAATAATGTTCGCAATGTAGTATAAGTGTGTGCAGTGGGCGAGTATAAGGAGTCTGCCTGACCACCTAGAGAAGAGAGACGAGTGGAGGTATCAGGTTTCCCTGATATGTGTTTTGGAGGCAGTTACGTCGGTTTTACAAGAGTACGTAAAGAATGTTACTCTTTTGTCAGGTGCTGACTGGTATACCTCACCTGTGGTTCATGCTGGCGTCCTAGGGGCTGCTGGGCCAAACATTTTAAGGGATATGGTTTATAGGGGAACTTGGTCCCTCATGGATTTTCAATGCTTCACCATTATTTTGGGTCATGTTCAATGATCCTGGGTTTCTGTGTGCATTTTGTGTTCTTCCTGGACAAACCAATATTTTAGTGGGATCACCAATAGAGGGAAGGGGAGCCTCCAGGGTTCCTAGGAGTGACAGTTTAGGTCAAGGCCTTACAGGTCTGCCTTCT
Organism: Cherax quadricarinatus; assembly: GCF_038502225.1. NCBI lineage: Eukaryota > Metazoa > Arthropoda > Malacostraca > Decapoda > Parastacidae > Cherax > Cherax quadricarinatus. The sequence goes on along the minus strand of NC_091353.1, from coordinate 304,787 downwards.
GATTGTCATCAGAGAAGACTTCAGTGTCTTTCTGGCGACATCAGCTTACCAACTAAACTTATTTGCGTGTTTTTTACCTCCCTTACCCTACATTTTTCCTTTTGTAGTCCGATACTTCTCCTGTGATCTGTCATTTTCTCAGTGGTAACATGCAAAGCAGAATATTTTACTACTCCTACTGTAGGGATGATAAGATAATATTCTTTAGAAAGTTAAAATTAATGTGTACACTCGTTCGTTCTTTTGCATTTCTGCTGGGGAAGACCTATAACCTACAAAAGTTTAGCATTATGTAGAATCCCTTATACACCTTTGTTAAAAAGGAGCCACTGTAAGTGGGAATTTCTGTTACCAGGAAGTAATGTACTTAGTGGTAATGATAACTACTCAATTTCTGACCATTTTCGTACTAATGAAAACAAAGTTGATATTACGTAGTTAGGTGAGAACTGTGGTGTACCGAAAGAGGGAAAAACCTACGGAGTAGTTTATCAGGTTATATCAAGTGTGGGAAAAATGCACCAGATCCAGTGCTTCGCCAGCACCTGTGTTGTGATGATGCGTTTTCCTGATTTTTTTTTTTTTTGTAATGGTATGGCTATAAGACTTGATTTGTGGGCTCGTTTGACATAAAATGTGATCGCTGTTACGTTGAACCAGTTTCACGATTGTGCTGATTAGCCCTGGCAGTGGTTGTGATGTATTCGTTTTATATTTTAGAGTCGGTGTATGTTTTTTTGTGTATATAAGAAGAGTGCACCAAGGCAAACAAGGTAAGGATTAGTGTTTGTCAGTAATTACACTAGTAATTACTGACAAGTAATTACTAATGTAATTACTGCACATCTGACTGCACACAGCTGTGTGAGACACGAATTCTGGCGGTGAGGGGTATTATAAGGAGAGAACGGAGGTGTTTACCAGCATGGGTGTGTACTGCCAGTCTGGTCAGTGTCAAGATAGATTTCTTTCACACATGGTATAAATTTTATGCTTTGTCTTGGCATTTAACGCCTTGGAAAAGTAAGCTGACCTAATTTAGTGAAGGGTATGTTGTAGTGGTGAATTTCTGGATGTTGTGAACTTGTGTATTAGAGTAGTGGTTTAAGGTATAAATAATGGTTGTTTAAATATACGTATATTCCATTAAAAAAGGCTTAATTTAACCTACCTTTATGAGCAAATGTTGTAATTACCAAATGTTTAGCGTTTTTCTTTGAGTAAACGAGGGAATCTGCCCTCGTGATTAAGGCTAATTTAATTTGCAGCTAGACAACTGCTTATTCTCCTGAGGTCACACAACTCTAACTATAATATAGAGAACTAATTTTCTCTTGCTTTTCTCTAATTTTTCCAGTGTAATTGTGTTCATTTTGTAATAAGGAGACTAGAGGTGACCAGCATGAGCTAAATAACGCCTTATTAAAACTATAAAAAATTTGGAGAACAGCAGTTTATTCTTCTTGGTATAAAGCCAAGAACACTTTTTTTTCTTACGTCACTGCAAACACCTTCGTATTGTTCTCTTGGTTTTAGATTCTGCTGATTTTAACTCCCTATTTTTTTATCGCAATGAGTTTCATCAAAATCTACACCACTTGATGTAGTTTCAAATCTTCAGTGGCAATATTTAACTGTATTAGCAGCTCACTCTGCACTCTGATGACTTACTATTACATACACTGAAACACCGAACCTGAGGCTATGCTATATGGGGTTATTTTTCTCAGATCTCCCAACGACCAAAATATATTAGTCAACTGTGGGAAACGAGACACCATGAGCAAATAGGCTCTTGAACACGAATATCCCTGCATACTCAAGGAATTATATATATATATATATATATATATATATATATATATATATATATATATATATATATATATATATATATATATATATATATATATATATATATATATATATATTATGTCGTGCCGAATAGGCAGAACTTGCGATCTTGGCTTAAATAGCAACGCTCATCTTGCCATATAGGGCAAGTGAAAATTTGTGTATGCAATAATTTCGCCAAAATCATTGTGAACCTAACGAAAAAAACATATTTGATTGTGTTTGTTTAGTATTAAATTATTGTAAACGTATCTAAAATATATTTAGTTGGGTTAGGCTAAAATAAATTGTTCTTGTTATAATAAGGTTAGGTAAGTTTTCTAAGATTCTTTTGGTGCAAAATTAAAAATTGTTACATCAACATTAATGAAAAAAATATATCTTTAAACGTATAAGAGAAAATATCAGAAAGGGCATAATTTTAAATGAGTTCTTGCTAATTGACCAGTTTTACATATTCGGCACGACATATATATGTATATATATATATATATATATATATATATATATATATATATATATATATATATATATATATATATATATATATATATATATATATATATATGTAGTGCCGAATAGGCAGAATTTGCGATCTTGGCTTAAATAGCAACGCTCATCTTGCTATATAGGACAAGTGAAAATTTGTGTATGCAATAATTTCGCTAAAATCATCCGGAACCTAACGAAAAAAATATATTTCACTGTGTTTGTTTAGTATTAAATTATTGTAAACAAATCTAAAATATATTTAGTTGGGTTAGGCTAAAATAAATTGCTCTTGTTATAATAAGGTTAGGTAAGTTTTCTAAGATTCTTTTGGTGCAAAATTAAAAATTTTTACATTAACATTAATGAAAAAAATATATCTTTAAACGTATAAGAGAAAATTTTAGAAAGGACTTAATTTTAAATGAGTTCTTGCTAATTGACCAGTTTTGCATATTCGGCACAACATATATATATATATGTATATATATATATATATATATATATATATATATATATATATATATATATATATATATATATATATATATATATATATATACATATATATATATATATATATATATATATATATATATATATATATATATATATATATATATATATATATATATTATTATCACACTGGCCGATTCCCACCAAGGCAGGGTGGCCCGAAAAAGAAAAACTTTCACCATCATTCACTCCATCACTGTCTTGCCAGAAGGGTGCTTTACACTACAGTTTTTAAACTGCAACATTAACACCCCTCCTTCAGAGTGCAGGCACTGTACTTCCCATCTCCAGGACTCAGGTCCGGCCTGCCGGTTTCCCTGAACCCCTTCATAAATGTTACTTTGCTCACACTCCAACAGCACGTCAAGTATTAAAAACCATTTGTCTCCATTCACTCCTATCAAACACGCTCACGCATGCCTGCTGGAAGTCCAAGCCCCTCGCACACAAAACCTCCTTTACCCCCTCCCTCCAACCTTTCCTAGGCCAACCCCTACCCCGCCTTCCTTCCACTACAGGCTGATACACTCTTGAAGTCACTCTGTTTCGCTCCATTCTCCCTACATGTCCGAACCACCTCAACAACCCTTCCTCAGCCCTCTGGACAACAGTTTTGGTAATCCCGCACCTCCTCCTAACTTCCAAACTACGAATTCTCTGCATTATATTCACACCACACATTGCCCTCAGACATGACATCTCCACTGCCTCCAGCCTTCTCCTCGCTGCAACATTCATCACCCATGCTTCACACCCATATAAGAGCGTTGGTAAAACTATACTCTCATACATTCCCCTCTTTGCCTCCAAGGACAAAGTTCTTTGTCTCCACAGACTCCTAAGTGCATCGCTCACCCTTTCCCCTCATCTATGATTCACCTCATCTTTCATAGACCCATCCGCTGACACGTCCACTCCCAAATATCTGAATACATTCACCTCCTCCATACTCTCTCCCTCCAATCTGATATCCAATCTTTCATCACCTAATATTTTTGTTATCCTCATAACCTTACTCTTTCCTGTATTCACTTTTAATTTTTTTCTTTTGCACACCCTACCAAATTCATCCACCAATCTCTGCAACTTCTCTTCAGAATCTCCCAAGAGCACAGTGTCATCAGCAAAGAGCAACTGTGACAACTCCCACTTTATGTGTGATTCTTTATCTTTTAACTCCACGCCTCTTGCCAAGACCCTCGCATTTACTTCTCTTACAACCCCATCTATAAATATATTAAACAACCACTGTGACATCACACATCCTTGTCTAAGGCCTACTTTTACTGGGAAATAATTTCCATCTTTCCTACATACTCTAACTTGAGCCTCACTATCCTCGCAAAAACTCTTCACTGCTTTCAGTAACCTACCTCCTACACCATACACCTGCAACATCTGCCACATTGCCCCCCTATCCACCCTGTCATACGCCTTTTCCAAATCCATAAATGCCACAAAGACCTCCTTAGCCTTATCTAAATACTGTTCACTTATATGTTTCACTGTAAACACCTGGTCCACACACCCCCTACCTTTCCTAAAGCCTCCTTGTTCATCTGGTATCCTCTTCTCCGTCTTACTCTTAATTCTTTCAATAATAACTCTACCATACACTTTACCAGGTATACTCAACAGACTTATCCCCCTATAATTTTTGCACTCTCTTTTGTCCCCTTTGCCTTTATACAAAGGAACTATGCATGCTCTCTGCCAATCCCTAGGTACCTTACCCTCTTCCATGCATTTATTAAATAATTGCACCAACCACTCCAAAACTATATCCCCACCTGCTTTTAACATTTCTATCTTTATCCCATCAATCCCGGCTGCCTTACCCCCTTTCGTTTTACCTACTGCCTCACGAACTTCCCCCACACTCACAACTGGCTCTTCCTCACTCCTACAAGATGTTATTCCTCCTTGCCCTATACACGAAATCACAGCTTCCTTATCTTCATCAACATTTAACAATTCCTCAAAATATTCCCTCCATCTTCCCAATACCTCTCCTATTTTTAACTGACAAATCCATTTGTTCTCTAGGCTTCCTTAACTTGTTAATCTCACTCCAATACTTTTTCTTATTTTCAACAAAATTTGTTGACAACATCTCACTCATTCTCTCATTTGCTCTCTTTTTACATTGCTTCACCACTCTCTTAACCTCTCTCTTTTTCTCCATATACTCTTCCCTCCTTGCATCAC
>NC_091353.1:274720-297220 GCF_038502225.1 Cherax quadricarinatus | reverse complement strand
AGCAGAAGCCAGTGATAGTGACTGAGTCAGTGAACAACCCAATACCTGGAGTTTACCTGGAGAGAGTTCCGGGGGTCAACACCCCCTCGGCCCGGTCTGTGACCAGTGACAACTAAATCTTAAAAGTGAAATGGACGAGGGGAAGACCAAAATTTCAGGAAATTTGAAAGTGCCAAAACCTGTTAGATTCCTAGAGGCACCTGCTGCCACATAGGTATAAATAGTCAGTTTACAAGAGCAAGTAAATCCAAAGTATATATATATATATATATATATATATATATATATATATATATATATATATATATATATATATATAAAAATATATATATATATATATATATATATATATATATATATATATATATATATATATATATATATATATATATAGTAGTAGGTAGACAGCAACCACGCAGGGAGGTACTACCTTCCTGCCAAGTGAGTGTAAAGCGAAAGCCCGTAATTGTTTTACATGATGGTAGGATTGCTGGTGTCTTTTGTCTGTCTCATAAATATGCAAGATTACAGGTACGTCTTGCTACTTCTACTTACACTTAGGTCACACTACACATGCATGTACAAGCATATATATACACACCCCTCTGGGTTTTCTTCTATTTTTCTTTTCTAGTTCTTGCTCTTGTTTGTTTCCTCTTATCTCCATGGGGAAGTGGAACAGAATTCTTCCTCCGTAAGCCATGCGTGTCGTAAGAGGCGACTAAAATGCCGGGAGCAAGGAGCTAGTAACCCCTTCTCCTGTATATATTACTAAATATAAAAGGAGAAACTTTCGTTTTTCGTTTTGGGCTACCCTGCCTCGGTGGGATACGGCCGGTGTGTTGAAAGAAGAAAGATATATATATATATATATATATATATATATATATATATATATATATATATATATATATATATATATATATATATATATATATATATATATATATATATATACAGGAAAGAGTAAGGTTATGAGGATAACAAAAAGATTAGGTGATGAAAGATTGAATATCAGATTGGAGGGAGAGAGTATGGAGGAGGTGAACGTATTCAGATATTTGGGAGTGGACGTGTCAGCGGATGGGTCTATGAAAGATGAGGTGAATCATAGAATTGATGAGGGAAAAAGAGTGAGTGGTGCACTTAGGAGTCTGTGGAGACAAAGAACTTTGTCCTTGGACGCAAAGAGGGGAATGTATGAGAGTATAGTTTTACCAACGCTCTTATATGGGTGTGAAGCGTGGGTGATGAATGTTGCAGCGAGGAGAAGGCTGGAGGCAGTGGAGATGTCATGTCTGAGGGCAATGTGTGGTGTGAATATAATGCAGAGAATTCGTAGTTTGGAAGTTAGGAGGAGGTGCGGGATTACCAAAACTGTTGTCCAGAGGGCTGAGGAAGGGTTGTTGAGGTGGTTCGGACATGTAGAGAGAATGGAGCGAAACAGAATGACTTCAAGAGTGTATCAGTCTGTAGTGGAAGGAAGGCGGGGTAGGGGTCGGCCTAGGAAGGGTTGGAGGGAGGGGGTAAAGGAGGTTTTGTGTGCGAGGGGCTTGGACTTCCAGCAGGCATGCTTGAGCGTGTTTGATAGGAGTGAATGGAGACAAATGGTTTTTAATACTTGACGTGCTGTTGGAGTGTGAGCAAAGTAACATTTATGAAGGGATTCAGGGAAACCGGCAGGCCGGACTTGAGTCCTGGATATGGGAAGTACAGTGCCTGCACTCTGAAGGAGGGGTGTTAATGTTGCAGTTTAAAAACTGTAGTGTAAAGCACCCTTCTGGCAAGACAGTGATGGAGTGAATGATGGTGAAAGTTTTTCTTTTTCGGGCCACCCTGCCTTGGTGGGAATCGGCCGGTGTGATAATAATAAAAAAAAAAATAATAATGTATGTATATATATATATGTATGTATATATATGTATATATATATATATGTATGTATATATATATATATAGGGAAGTACCACCTCTATAGCTGGACTGGGGACCCTCATCCTCAGAGAAGACAATAAACGTACCTCAGGGAAAACTCAAGGTTCTCCCCGGAGCTGTTTGAATATTTGCTTCTCCTACCACCCCCTATATATTTTTTATTCTATGTGAACATTTATTAATAAACAAAATACATTTACAGGAAAAAACATAAACATGAATACAATGGCACACTGTATCAAAGATCATGAATTTCCTCCAGCTCCTCCGAGGCTGGACGTGAGCCAAGTATGCAGCAAGCATTTCCCCTCTGGATGGCGACGCTGAAACGCTGGAACATGAAAGTGGCTGCCCTTGGGTCCCTGGTGGTGTCGATGAGTCTGGAACCCAATTCTTTAAGGAAACGTGAGGCATTTTTTCCCCATGATCCCAAGGTCTCTGATCCCACTGGGACAAATTGATACTGTTGGCTAATGTCCCTGTACTTGCTGATCTTGTACTCCTCCCTGTGGTCAGCAGCTCCTCCCTGTCGCCCCACACTGTGATGGATATATATATATATACATATGTAATATATATATATATAATATATATATATAATATATATATATATAATATATATATATAAATATATGAATGTGTATATATATATATATATATATATATATATATATATATATATATATATATATATATATATATATATATATATATATATATATATATAAATATATGAATGTGTATATATATATATATATATATATATATATATATATATATATATATATATATATATATATATATATATATATATATATAAAATATATATATATATATATATATATATATATATATATATATATATATATATATATATATAAATATATGTATGTATATATATATATATATATATATATATATATATATTTATTTTATTATTTTATTATTATCACACTGGCCGATTCCCACCAAGGCAGGGTGGCCCGAAAAAGAAAAACTTTCACCATCATTCACTCCATCACTGTCTTGCCAGAAGGGTGCTTTACACTACAGTTTTTAAACTGCAACATTAACACCCCTCCTTCAGAGTGCAGGCACTGTACTTCCCATCTCCAGGACTCAAGTCCGGCCTGCCGGTTTCCCTGAATCCCTTCATAAATGTTACTTTGCTCACACTCCAACAGCACGTCAAGTATTAAAAACCATTTGTCTCCATTCACTCCTATCAAACACGCTCACGCATGCCTGCTGGAAGTCCAAGCCCCTCGCACACAAAACCTCCTTTACCCCCTCCCTCCAACCCTTCCTAGGCCGACCCCTACCCCGCCTTCCTTCCACTACAGACTGATACACTCTTGAAGTCATTCTGTTTCGCTCCATTCTCTCTACATGTCCGAACCACCTCAACAACCCTTCCTCAGCCCTCTGGACAACAGTTTTGGTAATCCCGCACCTCCTCCTAACTTCCAAACTACGAATTCTCTGCATTATATTCACACCACACATTGCCCTCAGACATGACATCTCCACTGCCTCCAGCCTTCTCCTCGCTGCAACATTCATCACCCACGCTTCACACCCATATAAGAGCGTTGGTAAAACTATACTCTCATACATTCCCCTCTTTGCCTCCAAGGACAAAGTTCTTTGTCTCCACAGACTCCTAAGTGCACCACTCACTCTTTTTCCCTCATCAATTCTATGATTCACCTCATCTTTCATAGACCCATCCGCTGACACGTCCACTCCCAAATATCTGAATACGTTCACCTCCTCCATACTCTCTCCCTCCAATCTGATATTCAATCTTTCATCACCTAATCTTTTTGTTATCCTCATAACCTTACTCTTTCCTGTATTCACCTTTAATTTTCTTCTTTTGCACACCCTACCAAATTCATCCACCAATCTCTGCAACTTCTCTTCAGAATCTCCCAAGAGCACAGTGTCATCAGCAAAGAGCAGCTGTGACAACTCCCACTTTGTGTGTGATTCTTTATCTTTTAACTCCACGCCTCTTGCCAAGACCCTCGCATTTACTTCTCTTACAACCCCATCTATAAATATATTAAACAACCATGGTGACATCACACATCCTTGTCTAAGGCCTACTTTTACTGGGAAAAAATTTCCCTCTTTCCTACATACTCTAACTTGAGCCTCACTATCCTCGTAAAAACTCTTCACTGCTTTCAGTAACCTACCTCCTACACCATACACTTGCAACATCTGCCACATTGCCCCCCTATCCACCCTGTCATACGCCTTTTCCAAATCCATAAATGCCACAAAGACCTCTTTAGCCTTATCTAAATACTGTTCACTTATATGTTTCACTGTAAACACCTGGTCCACACACCCCCTACCTTTCCTAAAGCCTCCTTGTTCATCTGCTATCCTATTCTCCGTCTTACTCTTAATTCTTTCAATTATAACTCTACCATACACCTTACCAGGTACACTCAACAGACTTATCCCCCTATAATTTTTGCACTCTCTTTTATCCCCTTTGCCTTTATACAAAGGAACTATGCATGCTCTCTGCCAATCCCTAGGTACCTTACCCTCTTCCATACATTTATTAAATAATTGCACCAACCACTCCAAGACTATATCCCCACCTGCTTTTAACATTTCTATCTTTATCCCATCAATCCCGGCTGCCTTACCCCCTTTCATTTTACCTACTGCCTCACGAACTTCCCCCACACTCACAACTGGCTCTTCCTCACTCCTACAAGATGTTATTCCTCCTTGCCCTATACACGAAATCACAGCTTCCCTATCTTCATCAACATTTAACAATTCCTCAAAATATTCCCTCCATCTTCCCAATACCTCTAACTCTCCATTTAATAACTCTCCTCTCCTATTTTTAACTGACAAATCCATTTGTTCTCTAGGCTTTCTTAACTTGTTAATCTCACTCCAAAACTTTTTCTTATTTTCAACAAAATTTGTTGATAACATCTCACCCACTCTCTCATTTGCTCTCTTTTTACATTGCTTCACCACTCTCTTAACTTCTCTCTTTTTCTCCATATACTCTTCCCTCCTTGCATCACTTCTACTTTGTAAAAACTTCTCATATGCTAACTTTTTCTCCCTTACTACTCTCTTTACATCATCATTCCACCAATCGCTCCTCTTCCCTCCTGCACCCACTTTCCTGTAACCACAAACTTCTGCTGAACACTCTAACACTACATTTTTAAACCTAGCCCATACCTCTTCGACCCCATTGCCTATGCTCTCATTAGCCCATCTATCCTCCAATAGCTGTTTATATCTTACCCTAACTGCCTCCTCTTTTAGTTTATAAACCTTCACCTCTCTCTTCCCTGATGCTTCTATTCTCCTTGTATCCCATCTACCTTTTACTCTCAGTGTAGCTACAACTAGAAAGTGATCTGATATATCTGTGGCCCCTCTATAAACATGTACATCCTGAAGTCTACTCAACAGTCTTTTATCTACCAATACATAATCCAACAAACTACTGTCATTTCACCCTACATCATATCGTGTATACTTATTTATCCTCTTTTTCTTAAAATATGTATTACCTATAACTAAACCCCTTTCTATACAAAGTTCAATCAAAGGGCTCCCATTATCATTTACACCTGGCACCCCAAACTTACCTACCACACCCTCTCTAAAAGTTTCTCCTACTTTAGCATTCAGGTCCCCTACCACAATTACTCTCTCATTTGGTTCAAAGGCTCCTATACATTCACTTAACATCTCCCAAAATCTCTCTCTCTCCTCTGCATTCCTCTCTTCTCCAGGTGCATACACGCTTATTATGACCCACTTCTCGCATCCAACCTTTACTTTAATCCACATAATTCTTGAATTTACACATTCATATTCTCTTTTCTCCTTCCATAACTGATCATTTAACATTACTGCTACCCCTTCCTTTGCTCTAACTCTCTCAGATACTCCAGATTTAATCCCATTTATTTCCCCCCACTGAAACTCTCCTACCCCCTTCAGCTTTGTTTCGCTTAGGGCCAGGACATCCAACTTCTTTTCATTCATAACATCAGCAATCATCTGTTTCTTGTCATCCGCACTACATCCACGCACATTTAAGCAACCCAGTTTTATAAAGTTTTTCTTCTTCTCTTTTTTAGTAAATGTATACATATATATATATATATATATATATATTTATATATATATATGTCGTGCCGAATATGTAAAACTGGTCAATTAGCAAGAACTCATTTAAAATTAAGTCCTTTCAGAAATTTTCTCTTATACGTTTAAAGATATATTTTTTTCATTAATGTTAATGTAAAAATTTTTAATTTTGCACCAAAAGAATCTTAGAAAACTTACCTAACCTTATTATAACAAGAGCAATTTATTTTAGCCTAACCCAACTAAATATATTTTAGATTTGTTTACAATAATTTAATACTAAACAAATACAATCAAATATATTTTTTTCGTTAGGTTCAGAATGATTTTGGTGAAATTATTGCATACACAAATTTTCACTTGTCCTCTATGGCAATATGAACGTTGCTATTTAAGCCAAGATGGCAAGTTTTGCCTATTCGACACGACATATATATATACATATATGTATGTATATATATATATATATATATATATATATATATATATACATACATACTTACATACATAAGATTAGTACAACTTATCATAGGAGCAAAGTGAACGCAAAGGATCCAGGAGACGGAGAGTAAGACATTCTCTTAGCAGGGGGCAGCAGCGGGCACCCACAAGACCACCACTTCTCTCCCAGGTGCTCGTAATATTCACCTAGTTGGGGTTGCATGGGATTGCAATAGCACCAGTGTCTGCATGTTGGAAACTAAGGGTTACTCACTCCTGGAGCTATCAGAGTTAGAGTAAACAGCATTTGTTAGCATTTAATAGTATTTAGTACGGTGTACAGTGCTCGTCAAGGCATTATGCCGGGTGAGCGCCCGGGCATAATACTGTGATGAAAATCAAAGGCCTACCATAGAGGGGGCTCTTTTTTCGTCAGTACATTCTGCTGGGTACCAGCTGTTAGCATGATGTCTTGGCCTGTCACCACACTTCACAGTGATTTCTCATTGCCCATGTGGCTGCCGTGGTGAGAGGAAGTGTTGCATTTATGTCTCTCATTCGTCTCGTCTTTTGTCCTGTGTTTCCTTTGGTTTTGGGGCTATACATCTTTGATTATGGGTAAAAGGAAGTCTTTATCACCTAAAACTATAGCTCACATCATAGGGCTTCACAAAGCTTGACACAAGACGAAAGAAATAGTGGAGAATGTTAGTGTATGTGAGCGTTCAGTGAGGATCCGGGTGCAGTGTTTCAAGGCTGGTTACCGTCTGCCGAACCACGGACTGGCCCTTGAGGAAAACATCTGTTCATACCTTAACTGTGTTAAAGAAGCAGTTACTCTCTAACTGCTTCTTTAACACAGTTAAGGTATGAACAGATGTATTCTTCGAGGGGCCAGGCCGAGGTACGGGAGACGGTAACTCAACACTGCCACCAGCCTTGAAACGCTGCACCCAGTTCCCAGTACCCAGGTACCCAGGTATCCATATTTCACTGTCAAAGTAATCTTTTGCGTGGGTCTCTGTGAAGGTTGCAAACATTGTATTTGACTCCCCTAGAAGTTCACTAATTAAAGGTATTTTGTTGGTGGATTGCCTAAGGCCTAGTATATTAGCAAATATAAGTGAGGTTGTGTTGTATGTTTGTTGGGGGGATATCGTTGTTGGCATCAGTAGTTGAGAGTCCGGAGGGGGGCCACTGGATGTGCCGCCAGTCCAACAAGACTCCAAGGTAGTGGACTATTTTGGCTATCTCTTTTGAATTTCTTTCTTCGTTTCCTACCACTAAAAATCAATTGGAGTGGAGTTCTCATAACTACCATAACTACTATGATTTGTTATACGGGGTGTGTGTCTCCTGGTCCCTTTTAGGTGGTATGTGGGGCAGTTGGTATTGTAACATTATTTTTCGAAGACTGAAGAAGGACACATCTCAGGATGGAAGAATCTGCAAGAGCTAGAACGACACACTCCTTTAAACAGGAGGTCGCAGCATTTTTTGGGATACTCAAAGTTGCATGACCCATTTGTTTTCCCTGATGTTCCATGTTTACAGATGCCCCAAACATAGAATTTGCACCATTTTGTTTTTGACTGGATACAATTCATACTGGATGTATTCCTAATCTGTGCAGATCCTAAAACTGCATTACAGTCCTCCATAGCCAAACCAGAGACACCCCTATCTGTTGTTAGGAGGTCAACATTTTTCTCGGAAGAGGACTCCTCTACCACATCTGTACTAAGGGCTATGGCTGTGGTGGATGTAGAAGGGTCTTTAGCCGAATCTGGATCTTCACAATGGCTGAGGGCTGGGTCTGGGTCAGCCCTAGGGATGGGGACTGAGGCAGCTGATTTTTTTGTTTCCTGTGTTTTTTTTCCAGTGGGTGTCTGTTTTTGGGTCACCTGTTGTAGACTGGGCATTCTGTGTGTTAAACTTTACTCCACTCCTATCCTCCAATGCTCTTTATAATCCGGATAGACTATCCAGTAGTTCCTGATATCTGTCCATAGTTCCACATCTTTAATGCAGAGCCAGAAACACCTTTCTAGATGGATGTCGTTTTTGGATACAGTGTTTATTCTTGCACAGGTGTCATGATGATTGAAAAAGCAAAGGTTGCATATGATTCTGGATTTTTTTCCCAAGAGCCTTTTCACATGTCCCACAAGTACACTGTACTGCAATCCTCCCAGTATCCTGTTTGCAACTGGGTACCACAAGAACCTGATTTTCACTTTACCTTTCTGCTCTACACTCAGGTGTGGGGTGTTAGAGGGTCAATGCATGGGTATGTGCGATGTAATTATTATAGAGACGTACTACACATTAAAAACATTTATGGTGTATAACATCACACATCATACTTCCTACAATAGAACTTATTTCTGGTCATGATCACTGCTATTTATCTTATCCTGGGCAGTTGTACGTGGTGGTAGTGGGTTGTTTTGGGTAGCGACTGGGCTGTAGGTGATGAGTCGGTAGTAGAAGACGATCTCCAAAAGATGAAGACATAACTAAAGACGAAGGGATGAAAATTCACGTAAGGAGGAGATAGTACCAAGCTCACTAGGTTTTGAACCAGAAGGTAGGGCTTAGGGTTTTAGTTTAGTTTAATATCTCAATTATGCACCCCCATACTCATCCTGTGGGTGGTAGTCAAAAGATTTCAGAGGTACATAATGGGTCCAGGAACTGGGCTGCAAGGTTTTGATAGCTGAACAAGTTGCAGTAGTAATGAACTATTTACATGTTTATATCTGGTCACAATCGTAATGAGTTATTTTTGCAGACATGAGTTAGGTTTCGTACACACACACACACAAAAGTAGTAATGAGTTATTTACAGTGATCACAAAGTATTTTTTCAGAATGGTTGGTAATGTGATTTATTGCATAAAATACTTTGACATTTCTTGAACCTTTCTCAGTGAGTTGTCTCTGAATTCATTAATTTGATCGCATTCCAGTACACAATGACGCAGGGTGTGACACTTGTCCATCTGGCAAAGTTTACATTTAATTTGATCCACATGGTGGTGGTTATTTAACCTCCCAAATACGCCGGTAACCCAGCCACAGCCGGGCTATAGTGACATGCAAGAGTCTGTATATTTGGTTGGATGCACCACAGACATGTGGCTCCTCCTGCATTATTATTATTATTATCAAAAAGAAGCGCTAAGCCACAAGGGCAGGCTCCTCCTGCAAAATACAATGATGCTAGATGGACTGACTAGTGTCATTCTCCCTCAGCCTTAAGTCAATAAAGTTCATATGAAATTCTTTTCGTATAATTTTTTCTCAGACTAACTGACGACCCAAGATTGTAATCTGCTACCTCTTTGAAGGCACATAACTTAACTCATTCAACAGTTTTATCATGCATCTGAAGACCAATGTGAGATAGAATCCACAGAAAATGCACTCCGACCCTACTGCCCACAGTCCTATCATACCTGTGTGTGGGTTCTGACACAAGCATGCCACAATTAATACTGAAGGAGTTAAGAACATATATGGATGATAGAGAATCAGTTACAACGAAAGTGTCAACCTTAGATACATGGACGCATTTGAATGCAATAGGTATGTCAAACAGTTCAATTTGAAGGGTAGAGGCCCAGTTATTGATGCGTGCTCCAATTTCCTTAAAAGAACCATCACTCTGTATGGCAACAGCAGCACTACCAGACGCACCAGTGGATTGATGAACAGAACCATCAACATAAATACAGCATTAAGCTGTACTGATGACTTAGTCATCAATACAGCTTAGGGTATCCTACTTGGCTTTAAAACAAAGCTTAGGTTGTGATTTAAGACGTTTCTTGGGGGTAAAGGGAGTGTTTGGAATGGGGTAATATCTCATGGAGCGGGGAAGTGCCGCTGTTGACTTACTTGACACTGATCATATATCTGGTTCAAGCGGAGGTCAGTTCCAGTTTGAATGATCCATTTGGAGGAGCGTTCACCAGTGGATGAGTTATAACATCCATGAGGACAGTATTTGTTATGTCTCAAAATTTCTGCAAAAGGGATATTCTAGTGATTATTTCATTATTTAGTTGGTTCTCGTTATCTCGTTATCATTTAGTTGTTCTCGTGAAGCTGCAGGGAAGAACAGTGAAAGTGCAGGGAAGAACAGTGAAAGTGCAGGGAAGAACAGTGAAAGTGCAGGGAAGAACAGTGAAAGTGCAGGGAAGAACAGTGAAAGTGCAGGGAAGAACAGTGAAAGTGCAGGGAAGAACAGTGAAAGTGCAGGGAAGAACAGTGAAAGTGCAGGGAAGAACAGTGAAAGTGCAGGGAAGAACAGTGAAAGTGCAGGGAAGAACAGTGAAAGTGCAGGGAAGAACAGTGAAAGGAAAAGGAGGACGAAGGAAGTGGAGTTACTTCATCGCCAATATTATAATTACCTCTACTTGTCCGTAAATTACATTTTTTATCACTATTATACGAGTGATATTGCTTAACAATATAGCCTAAGTCCTGAATATTTATTATGTTAGAGTGAATAGGAAACGAAAAATAATTCAATAACATGTTGTGGCAGTATGACACATTGTGAAAGAAGACTGACAGTTTCTCTCAGGCACAGTCAGTGAACTGTGCTTGTGAGAAACATTTGCTTCGTTTACACAGAAGGATCTTCGTTTATTGACAGGTTGAAGCTTGGCACAACAGTGTATTGAATATAATAAGACTGGAAGCTTCTGTGGAAGTATTAATATCACTGTCAAGAAAAGCCAGACAGTGAGAGAAGCGCAGCTAAGCGAAGGAGAAGCGGAAAGACGATTAAGACTTCCGCTAAGACTACTCCAAAGCTCATAACACACTTAAAACGTTTTAATGAGAAGTAGTATGTGGAATATTTAAAAGAGAAGCAAAATGAGGCACAAGAATACTGACACAGCGACTGTAAGTGACAGCAACACTCACTAATTTCATATTACGATACTACAAGTGAAATAAGTCGTGTGGTGATGTTCTCTTCCTAGTCACAACAAGTGGTGCTGCTGTTCGAAATCGAGTTTTGAATCATAAAAGAACAATAGCACAATCTTCATTATGCTTTGTCAACGAAAGTTCCTCTTTCATTAGTAATTTTTAACTAGTATTGTCATCTCAGAGTCAGTGTTACTGTAGTTACTGCAAGGATTCTTGAACGCTGTTGTTCTCTTCAAGCGTCCTAAGAAGCTCCTTTACTCAAGTTTCTTGTACACTTGTGTGACTGGATGTTAAGGAACTGTAGATTACGAAAAGCTCAAGGTCATTTGTAGATAAGTACTCTAAGACCTATTGTCTTGCCTGGAGTTTGTGTTGGCTGTACTGTGGACTTACGTTCCTCAGAAACTCTTAAGGTTCTGAGAATGTTTGAGTTCCCGGCTTTGCTAAGGTCGCATCATCAGCTTATGCTCATATATTCCTGATTTACTCACTATTTCAGTAAATATTTACAAGTGTAATTTCCTGTTCTCCAGGAAACCACGTATTTAATATAACTTTCATAATACTGCTATATCTAACTTTTGATTTCTATCAGTTAATTATTGTTATAATCATGGGGAATGTGGAAGGTATTCATGCTTAATTCAGGGAACTGGAGGACAGATCCAATTCCCTGGATCAAGAGCCCCTCACCAGCGTCAAGGAACCTCCCTTGTGGGTGTTCATCAGTTAAATTTTGTTTGGAAGCGATAAATGAGAGACTTGTGCAACATTTGGGTATCTTAATTCTGGAAAGGTTTCACCAACCAGTGGCTTGCTCAGTCCAATGCAGAGAAAGGTTGAAGACGAAGAGTTGAGGTAATCAATCCTCGGCCTGGAGTCTATGTGGTCAATCCATCAATCTTCATGGACTACGTTTTTAGACATAAGATACTGTCTTCAAGAACACACTGGACAGGCACCTAAAGCCAGTACCTGATCAACCTGGCTGGGGTTCGTAGGTCAGTTTGCATGCGGCCAACAGTAACAGCCTGGTTGATCAGACCCTGATCCACCACGAAACCCCCGAAACCCTCTCCAGGTAAACCCAAACATTGCTCAAATGTCTCATTTATCAGCTTTTCAGTTTCCATTTATTATTAAGAATTGTTTGGAGTAACTTCTGGCAGTATTGTCGTCTTAAATGATTCTTGTTTAGTTTCTTTTCTTGCTTGCCAATGATTAACGTCAATTTATTTACCTCTATAGTTTGCTTGATTCATAAATTTATTCTCTTTTATATATCTAATTTTTTCTCTAATTATTTAAAAAAAATTCTTAGCAAACTCTATTACAGAAGATTACGTTTATGTTTTAATTATTTACAAGTATTAACAACCACTTTATTTCCATCTTTTTGTAATTTACTGTACACAAATAACCCGCACATAGAAGAGAGAAGCTTACGACGACGTTTCGGTCCGACTTGGACCATTTACAAAGTCACACTAACCAGAAGTGGAGCAGAACGGCAAAACGTCGTCGTAAGCTCCTCTCTTCTATGTTCGGGTTATTTGTGTATCGTTCCAGTCACGATATTGTGCCTTTTTTTATTATGTAATTTACTGTACCGTGTGTACAGTGTTCAATGTACAATAATGGTAGACATTTCCTTAAGAATAAGACATTTTCTTAAGAATAAAACTGTTTCTCGTGTTCTTGCAATATTTTCTTATGTACTGCGTTGTGCTAAAAAATCTTGCCTATCCTTAAATAATTTTCCCCATTATTAATGTGCCGAGTAATAAATTTTCTTTCAGGGAGATTAGGGGATTTGATCTTTTCCCTAAATCAGAATTTAGAATTTTGCTTTTAAAATGTCTGCAACCAGAATTGTGTCATATATTATTTTTTTTTTTTACTCACAGCTGCTAAGGTCCGCAGTACTGTAATTTTTTATAAGCAATTTAATTACGGAATACACGCTAGTATATATTTTTTTCCTTCTGTTTAATATCTATTAAGCATTGAAGAGTGGTCAGTCCCTCAGCCTGGAGAAGAGGGACTGACCACCTCGAAACGTCTTCAAGGGTAATGGACTGATTACATGGTCTTCTCATCTCTACTGCTTCTGCCAGCTTTTCCGTACTCGAATGAAGAAGCCAACTGTGTAGGCGAAACGTTTCGGAATAAAGTTGCTTAACTGTTGCACATGTTTCTTATCAAACTGTCGGTATTGTATACCATTTTAATTTTCACATCTTTAGTGAAATACAGAGAGAGAAGGTGAACCAGTGAAATAATGATGATTTAATCAGTCAATCAACCTTGGAGAAAAAGTATTTGAGATATTCGAGATATATATATATATATATATATATATATATATATATATATATATATATATATATATATATATATATATATATATATATATATATATATATATATATATATATATATATATATATATATATATATATATATATATATATATATATATATATATATATATATATATATATATATGCAATAAGATCACAGTAAACAGATGATTTCAGAATATGCAAAACAACCACTCTGAAAGAATAGAGAAATTCCAAGCGCTTTCGTGACTACTCACATTATCAAGGAACTATGATAATGTGAGTAGTCACGAAAGCGCTTGGAATGTCTCTATTCTTTCAGAGTGGTTGTTTTGCATATATATATATATATATATATATATATATATATATATATATATATATATATATATATATATATATATATATATATATATATATATATATATATATATATATAAATGAAATCCTTTTTATTATGACAACTCTGGTGATCCTTTTCTCTCTAAGTTGCTTTGTGTGTGTCACAGTTGTCTAGCAGTTTTGTGTGTTAGTGATTCTTTGAGCTCCACTTAAAATCAAGGTCTGTATTGTCTTGATTTCCTATTTTTTTTGCTCTTGCTGTGTGTTGACATTCATTATTTCAATGGGCGTGTTTCCTTACACCGGTTGTCTATGCTCACCCATCTCTATAAAATAGATACCTGGGTGTTAGTCGACTGGTGTGGGTCGCATCCTGGGACGAAACTGACCTAATTTGCCCGTAATGCTCTGCATAACAAGCGGCTTTCTATATAGTAGTATGTCATTGATGTCAGCTAGGCCTGTATACCTTGTACATGTACTTGTAGTAAATAAAGATATTATTATTATTATTATTATTATTATTATTATTATTATTACTATTATTACTATTATTATTTTCGATCGGCATCAAACTTTAAGCGCTGATGTGTCATGCTTAAAGGAAAGTGTATTTACTTTCTGGGCGATGTTGGTGTCAATTCTCCATTTTTTAAATCAAGGTTACATTTTTTACAAGCTATTATATAAGAATGGTCACAATGAGAGACATCAAATTTACAATGGTGACGCATCTCACCCAGAGCCGAGTGCTTACGTTACTCTGTGTGGTGGGAAAGATGCCCTGATGAGAACGACTAAAAAACAATATTTCTTACAAAGGTATGAGCTAGGGAGGATATGAGGAGTAAATGCACTGAGAAGGAGAGAAAGGCTAAAATGTAATTAGAGAAGGAAAGAGGGAAGCAGGAGGGGAAAAAATGAGGTTTGAAAGGAAAGAGGAACGCGAAGAGGATACGATGAAGGCTTTGAGTATGTTGATGGATTGTAATGCTGAACAACGATGTGTTGTGGTGAGAAGGGTTATAAAAAGGTTAATGGTGGTGGAAGCTAAATTGAAGAGTGGAGAACACAGGTGGGAAGAGGAGGCATCAGAGGATAACTGGTGAGAGGAAGATAAGTGGAAAGAGAAGGGTAAAAAGGGAGAAGTGGGGAGAGAATGATAAGAGGGAAACGATATGTGTGGAGGGTGGGCTGAATGGGAGAGGACGATAAATTGTGATAGGAGGATAGATAGAAGGACAATAAGTAAAGACTGGAGGGTAACGGGAAAGTAAGGATAAGAAGAGGGGTGAAGGCAAGTGGGGAGAGGAAGGATGAGTGAGGAGAGGAAGGATGAGTAGGGAGAAGAAAGATGAGTGGGGAGAGGAAGGATGAGTAGGGAAAAGAAGGATGAGTGGGGAGAAGAAGGATGAGTAGGAAGAAGAAGGATGAGTTGGGAGAGGAAGGATGAGTAGAGAGAAGAAAGATGAGTGGGGAGAGGAAGGATGAGTAGGGAGAAGAAGGATGAATTGGGAGAGGAAGGATGAGTAGGGAGAAGAAGGATGAGTTGGGAGAGGAAGGATGAGTAGGGAGAAGAAGGATGAGTGGGGAGAGGAAGGATGAGTAGGGAGAGAAAGAATGAGCGAGGAGAGGAAGGATGAGTGGGGAGAAGAAGGATGAGTGGGGAGAGGAAGGATGAGTGGGGAGAGTGATGCTGGAAACTTTGTTTTCGTGATGGTGTGAAAAGTCTTGGCTGACGAGAGTCTGACGAAATGAAGTTGAGAAGTGAATGAGGGAGGATAGAGGAAGAGGATTTTATGGAGATTAGTTGAAGGACTGAAAAGAAGGGAGAGAGAGAGAGAGAGAGAGAGAGAGAGAGAGAGAGAGAGAGAGAGAGAGAGAGAGAGAGCATTTTTGGATGACAGGACTCCAGAAAATTTTGCAAGAATTGCTGGCTACACCTCATGGATGAGAAGAGACAGGCAAGGGCAAGGAGGAGGTGTTGCTGTGTGCTTCTCTAAAAGTGTTCATACCCAGCACATTGATGTTGCCACCCCTACACATCTTGAAATGATGTTCTTCAAGCTCTTTATAAACACTAGTACCTCTGTACTAGCATGTGCAATGTACAGACCTCAGTGGCAACATGCAGACCCCATCAACTTCCTAATGGAACATATTGACTCCCTTCTGCTACAACACAACTGTCAACATATTATAATTGTTGGTGACCTCAACCAGCACCTTATACAGAGGGACTTTGATGACCTTCTTGCAGTGTTTGACATGAGAAACTTTGTTGATTTCCCTACTCATATCTCTGGCTCCTCCCTTGACCCAGTAGTGAGTGATCTGGCAGAAGGCATAGTCACTTGTCAACCCCTCGGCTACGTTGGATCGTCTGACCACAAGGCTGTTTTTACGACACTTAAGATCCCAACAGAACGAGGTGAAGAGTCCACACGCACAACCTGGCTATGGGAAAGAGGTAATTGGCCAGCCCTTTGCTCTGAGCTCGCCACCACCGATTGGAATGCTCTTCTCCAAGGGGATGTTGACAACCAAGTGAAAGCCTTTACTGGACACATCCTTAATCTACAACAAGAACACATTCCTCACCGGCAATATGTGACAAAGCCTACAGATCAGCCTTGGTTTGGCTTTCGTTGTAGAGAGGCTGCTACTGCTAATTACAAAGCATGGCGAAGGTTTAAGAGACATCCTACCACCTATAACAGGAACTTGCACACGCAAGCCTGTAGGCATATGGGAGATGTTCAAAAGTGGGCCATTGCTAAATGGGAGGTGGACACTAAAAGAAAGCTAGCATCAGGTAGGGTAGGCTCCAAAACCTGGTGGTCCCTGGTCAAGGACAGGCAAGGTTATCTGCCTGATTAACTTATTCCACCTCTAAATCGACAGGATGGGACCACCTCTACTAGTAGTCAAGAGAAGGCGGACCTCTTTGCTGAACACTTTGCTACCAAAATGCAAGTTCCTGATCCAGCAAGGGACCCTCCTTGGCTAACTGCAAGAACTGTGTCAAAACTGTCAGTGGTGACAATAAGGCAGGAGGAGGTGCATTTCCTTCTTAAATCGCTTGACCAAGAAAAGGCTGTGGGCCCAGACAAGTTGAGCCCAAGATTGTTGAGAAGATGTGCAGACCAGCTAGCAGCACCTCTAACTCGCATCTTTCAGCACTGCCTAGTACAGTGTAAATGGCCCTCTCTATGGAAAGAGGCAAATGTAGTCCCTGTTCACAAAAATAAGAGCAGAGCAGAAATCAGCAACTACAGACCAGTGTCACTCCTGTCAATCACTGGTAAGATCCTTGAGACAATAATCTCAAGACAAATGACAGAGTTTTTTGACTACCACTCACTACTTTGTGATCGTCAATATGGCTTCAGGAAAGGTTACTCTGCTGCTGATCTGTTGTTAAACCTCTCCACTAAGTGGCACCAGTCACTGGATGAATCCAAAGTCAGCTGTGTGGTTGCTCTCTCCTCTGCTGGTCCTTGTTCGACCAATATCACTCTCTCTCTCTCTCTCTCCCTCTCTCTCTCTCTCTCTCGTGTTGTTTGTTCGTTATTTACACTCTGTTTTTGTACAGTATAATATCGGTAGTGAGTCGAAACATACCTCTCGTATCTCTGTGTAACTCTGTTCACAGAGCATAGTTCAGTCTTAGTGATTTTTGACGTTTTACAAAGGCTGTGTCGTACTGACACTAAGTTAACCCCCCCCGAAAGTGGACGTGTGGGGCTCCGGTCATGCAGTTCAATGTAGATAAATGCAAGGTTCTGAAGCTCGGGAGTGTCGATAACCCTAGCACTTATAAGTGCTAGGTAATTGTCTGGTATTTGCTCACTGTCGTAGTCGGGGATTTGGTTATGCTGAACCTAGATTCAGTATTAAGGGAGTTTTATGCCTTTTATGGAGGATCTGCTGAAGTTTCCCAGTTAGGGTCGTTATTTTGTGTCCTTGTTCCTGACGCTGTGTTGCTGCTTGTTACATTGCTGTTCGGCGAATCGTTCGTCTTATTGCTCAAGCAAATTATCATGATTGCCTGATTGGTCAAGAAGTTAGATTATTCAAGGACGTTTAGTCAGTCACTGTTTAAGTCGAGTCGAGTCTTACTGAGACATAAAGAACAACTTTGAGCACACACACACATTCTCACACACTTGCTTGTATATACTAGTATTGTTATAATTACTGACAACGTACCAGACGGTACTTTAAGAGTCAAAAGATATAAATTGTGCCTTCAGAACTATACTACTACGAGAGAAGTGTAGCAGTTTTTATCCTAACTTACATCAAGTTGATTTACTTTGATTTTGTCCACCTAGACAACTTTGTGAATAAACATCTCAATTTTTATTTCTTTAGTCAGTAGCCTATTAGTTGCAGTCCTAAACCACTATTAAAACTTATTGTAATTCTAACGGATAACTAGACCAGTATACTAACTACTTTTTACAATAACCCAGAAACAGGGTGAATGCTATAATTTATATATGTCTATAATTTATATATACCGCGTTTTTTGTAACAATAATCTTTAAGTCTAAATGTTTCAGGTAAGAGTAATAAAACTCTCTCTCCCATCCTTCCCTCCCTCATGCCGCTGTTGGTGGGAAACAGGGTACAAAATATACCATACTATATCGAAAAATAGGACGCAATTTACAAGATAGATTGAAATGGATGTAAGGCTTGGACTACAAACCACTAGTTGTTACAACCGTTTCTTCTCTCACTACTCGTGTTGCTCCACTGTTACCCACAGAACTGTAACAATGCTTTTACACTAGTTCAACTCCTGGATACTATGGTGTAGGTTGATCAACACTGTGATCACTACCACGGCCACCGCTGTCTCCGCTTCTATCAGTATTATTACTTCTGGTAGCTAACTGTTGACTGCTCTGATCTACTTGCTGAACACTTCAGGAATCCGTTGATTTTAGTTTTCCCAGTATAGTCTCTTGTTTACTCCTATGTTTACGAAGTTCTTGTATAGCTGATTCTTCTATGGCTGTATTGTCTTCCATATTAACTTTCAGTTGGTACTTAGCTCTATTCTACCAGTATTTTGTTTTGCTAAAAAAGCTTTACACACATTTGTGTTGCACCTCTTTCCTCGAAGTTTTATCCCATTGTAGACTAATTTCGTTCCATCGTTGATTAATTTTGCACTTCACATAGTTCTTCGTATTTGACTGAGTCAAAACTATGAAGTGATTTAAGGTCCGAATGAGAACTTCTCGTCATCTGCGTTACCTAAGAAAATGAAAACGTTAAGTGCTTTGAGCCTTCTTATGTTTGTTCTAAATGAAGGTAAGAGCTTAGTCGCCCTTTTCCTCACCCATTCCAGTTTTCTTTCATCTTTTATGTAATGCGGAGATCAACACAGACTGACATATTCAAGATGTGATCTAAAATTATACAGAATCAATGTGGTTTCTCGTGTTTTATATTCGAAATTTCTAACTTTAACACCAAGCATTATGTAACCTTTACTGCTCGAAAATGCTCATTGTTTCATATATTTAAGATTGCTGCTTATACTGCTCCAAGATGCTTTTCTTCTCGTATTACAGATAATTTGCTGTCAAACATTCTGTAGATGTGTTTGAGGTAATTATATCCAAAATACATTATTTTGCACTTCTTTTGACTTGAAAAATCACCTTCACCGTCTCTGACCACATCGCTAGTCTCTGCAGATCACTCTGTATTCTCAAACATTCTACTTTGGGTGCTTCGGTTTTCCCAAATTTTGTATCGTCTACATTTTTTGTATTTAATATCTTACCCTTTTCTCAAGATCTTTTATCTACACTGGTAAATGGACTAAACCTAGATTCAGTATGTGAGGAACTCGATTCTTCACGTCTAACCGTAAGTTCTATGAATGAGAAGTTTGAAAAAATCTATGAAATTGCATCAGACTTACAGTATCCGCCAATGTTTATTAATATGGCTTTTCATAATGCTCAAATAAACATTCCTTCATCCCCCAACAACTAAACATTTTTCATCAGTGGACTGCTAATGGATGTTTGCGATCTTCACAGAGACTCGCGCAAAATACCAGGGTACAATTTATTTAGATGCGACAGAAAGAATAGACAACAAGGGGGTATTGGCCTGTATGTCAAAGAGTCTCTCATTTTCAAAGTTTCTAAACACTGCAAATGATGTAGTTGAAGTTTTAGTAGTAAAGACTGAGAACCAAAATCTAGTCATCGTGGATGCATATAAGCCAGATGCAGCTTCCCAACAGTTCAAGGAACCCTAGCTCCAAATATCTTGCCGCTTGGTCATTTCACTTTAAGACGTACAAAATGGAAGATTGTGGCAAATAATGTTATAGCAGAGACAGTGCCTGGAGACAGTTCAGATGAAGTCACACTCACATGAGCTGCTGAATCTGCAACAAATTCACCCTAAGCCAACAGATAGTGGAGCCAACAAGACTGGAAAACACACTTGACCTTATTTTCACGAATAATGATAACTTGGTAAGAAATATATCAGTACAAATAACAGCAAATTCAGATTACAATATAATATAAATGCAGATTTAGATGCACAAGGGTCTCGACCAGAAAAAGGCATACAGTTACGAGGGTGCCTTCACAAAATTGAACTTCATCGACAAGAACATCAACTGGGATCAAATAAAACATGTCCTAAATTAAACATACTGCAAAGATTAGTGTCATGTAAGGATCAACTCTATGGCAGCTGCAGTGTGCTCAAGGCATATTTCTCCTAAGAAAATAGAAGAGAAGAAGTACACCGGAGAGAGATTATCTGAGGCACGGGGGTAGACTATCTGAGATGGGAAGTAGGAAATATTGAACTTAAGTTCAATAATTTATGCAGGATCCGGGAGAGACAGGAGTAAAAGCAATCACTGAAATTGAAAAAAAACCAAACTATATATTTTCACATGCTAATAACAAGGCAAAAACCACATCAAGTATCGAGCCCTTACTTAAGCAAGATGAGACGTACACAGATTAAAACAAAGGAATGAGTGAAATTCTCACGTCTCAGTATGATTCTGTGTTTAGCAAGCCATTATCAGACTAAAGATCGAAAATACAAATAAATTCTTCAAAAATCGAGCCTCAAAACCCTGTCAATGTATGGCAAATTTCTAACATAATCCTAACTCCACTGGACTCTGGAAAAGCCATTGGCAACATGCCCATGTATTTAGCCCCAGGCCCAGACTCGTGGAACTCCGTGTTCATCAAGACCAGCGATAAACCCCTTTCGCATGCCTTAAGTATGCTCTGGAGAGGGTACATTGACACTGGTGTCATCCCACCGCCACTAAAAACAACAGATATATCCCCACTCCATGAAGGTGGCCCCAGAGCAATAGCAAAGAGTTATGGACAGTTCTAACGTACCACTTGCAGGCAAGTGGTTGGGCCACTTGCCTTTCTTACCCTCCTCTCCTTCACCCTCCCATCCTTTCCCAGTATTTCCATCCTTCTTCCTCCCCATCTTACCGCAGCTCTGGTCGTATTTGAGATGAGTGTACTTTGAGATATTACCTCACTTTGTGAGGCATTACCTCACTGCGTGAGGTGTTCCCTCACTTTGTGAAGCATTACCTCACTGTTTGAGGTGTTACCTCACTTTGTGAGGTGATACATCACTTTGTGAGGTGATGTATCACTTTGTGAGGTGATACTTCACTTTGTGAGGTGTTGCCTCACTTTGTGAGGTGATACCTCACTTTATGAGGTGATACCTCACTTTGTGAGGTGTTGCCTCACTGGAGCCGTGGGAAGATAGCTGGGTCAGGGTGGTACTGACTGAGACAAATCACAGAACTGTCTGGTAAATCTTATTGTAATCTTCATAGCTTAGTGGTACAGTGTGTGTGTGTGTGTGTGTGTGTGTGTGTGTACTCACCTAATTGTGGTTGCAGGGGTCGATTCATAGCTCCTGGCTCCGCCAGAGGCCAGGAGTGTGCTTGTGTGTATATAGTATTTACTCACATTATTTTCATGCGAGAGTGCGAGGAATCGAACAAAAGGCAGACTGACCACAAATATAACTACATCTGAAAATCAATCAGACTTCAGCTTCGTTGATAGGCAGCGTTCTGACCAGGGACCAGCCGTACCGTCAGTATCAACATAAGAATTAAAACCATTTTCCCCCAGGGTAACGGGTCTGTAGCCAACACCATAACCTAATTTTTGGTCAATATCCAGCTGTCACTCAGGTTTCCAAACATTGTGAACATTCCTCACACTTCAATCTGCACAAATTGTAATTTCAGGCTAGTGTATCAATGTATCAACTGGACTGTTAC
>NC_091353.1:267220-269720 GCF_038502225.1 Cherax quadricarinatus | reverse complement strand
AACAAGTCAAGTAGTTCATGGAGATGAAGGTACACCCTGTCAGGGAACTCAATGATAGCATGAGGCTGCAAGATCTAGCGTTCATCGTGGACATTACCAAGTACCTCTCAGAGCTGCACGTCAAGCTGCAGGCCCCGACCAGCTTTTCAGGGCCCTGATTTCAAACGTGAAATCATTTGAAGCTAAATTAAGGCTGTGGAAAGTGCAATTCGAAAGGTGCACTTCCCCACTCTGGAAGGATAAAACACTTCTACGACACTTGAATATGCTGGTGAATGTGCGAAACTAACTTAAGTATTTAACTAAAGATTCAAGTACGTGAAAAGTAAACAAATGGAGTTGGACATCTTTGCTACACCGTGCTGATAACCTACAACACGAAATCATTCAGCTTTAAAGTGATGATGAGCTGAAAGCTGGGTACAACAACTTCCCACTGCTTGAGTTCTATAAACCTTACATAAGCAATAATGAATTTCCCACTTTGAAGACACATGCATTGAAAAATGCATCTGTGTCCGGAACAACTTACTGCTGCGAGCAGTTCTTTCCAAAACTTACCATCGCTCCAGACTCACCGATGCAAACCTGGAAAAGTAGCTGTAAGTAGCAGCATCAACAGTACCAAGTAACATCAGACGCCTCAACAAAGAGAAGCAGCTCCTGCCATCACATTTGGCCTGAGTTAATTAAATATTTGAACAAATATTGTAGGCTAATTTCTATGTTGGTAATTTTCTATGGCCCGAGAATGATGCTATAAATATTCATATGGCTCTTGGCAGAAAAAAAGATTCCCCACCCCTGGTGTACACCAAGGTTCCCCACCCCTGGTGTAAACCAAGGTTCCCCACCCCTGGTGTAAATCAAGGCTCCCCACCCCTGGTGTAAACCAAGGTTCCCCACCCCTGGTGTAAATCAAGGTTCCCCACCCCTGGTGTAAATCAAGGCTCCCCAAACCTGGTGTAAACCAAGGTTCCCCACCCCTGGTGAAAATCAAGGTTCCCCATGGGCCCCTGGTGTAAATCAAGGCTCCCCACCCCTGGTGTAAACCTAGGTTCCCCACGCCTGGTGTAAATCAAGGCTCCCCACCCCTGGTGTAAATCAAGGCTCCCCACCCCTGGTGTAAATCAAGGTTCCCCACCCCTGGTGTAAACCAAGGTTCCCCACCCCTGGTGTAAACCAAGGTTCCCCACCCCTGGTGTAAATCAAGGCTCCCCACCCCTGGTGTAAATCAAGGTTCCCCACCCCTGGTGTAAACCAAGGTTCCCCATCCCTGGTGTAAATCAAGGTTCCCCACCCCTGGTGTAAATCAAGGCTCCCCACCCCTGGTGTAAATCAAGTTTCCCCACCCCTGGTGTAAACCAAGGTTCCCCACCCCTGGTGTAAACTATGGTTCCCCACCCCTGGTGTAAATCAAGGCTCCCCACCCCTGGTGTAAACTATGGTTCCCCACCCCTGGTGTAAACCAAGGTTCCTCACCCCTGGTGTAAACTATGGTTCCTCACCCCTGGTGTAAACTATGGTTCCCCACCCCTGGTGTAAATCAAGGCTCCCCACCCCTGGTGTAAACCAAGGTTCCCCAGCCTTGGTGTAAACTATGGTTCCTCACCCCTGGTGTAAACTATGGTTCCTCACCCCTGGTGTTAACCAAGGTTCCCCACCCCTGGTGTGAATCAAGGCTCCCCACCCCTGGTGTAAACAAAGGTTCCCCACCCCTGGTGTAAACTATGGTTCCTCACCCCTAGTGTAAACCAATGTTCCCCACCCCTGGTGTAAACTATGGTTCCCCACCCCTGGTGTAAACTATGGTTCCCCACCCCTGGTGTAAACTATGGTTCCTCACACCTGGTGTAAACTATGGTTCCTCACCCCTGGTGTAAACCAAGGTTCCCCACCCCTGGTGTAAACTATGGTTCCCCACCCCTAGTGTAAACCAAGCTTCCCCACCCCTGGTGTAAACCAAGGTTCCCCACCCCTGGTGTAAACCAAGGTTCCCCACCCCTGGTGTAAACCAAGGTTCCCCACCCCTGGTGTAAACTATGGTTCCCCACCCCTAGTGTAAACCAAGGTTCCCCACCCCTGGTGTAAACTATGGTTCCCCACCCCTGGTGTAAACCAAGGTTCCCCACCCCTGGTGTAAACCAAGGTTCCCCACCCCTGGTGTAAACCAAGGTTCCCCACCCCTGGTGTAAACCAAGGTTCCCCACCCCTGGTGTAAACTATGGTTCCCCACCCCTGGTGTAAACCAAGGTTCCCCACCCATGGTGTAAACCAAGGTTCCCCACCCCTGGTGTAAACTATGGTTCCCCACCCCTGGTGTAAACCAAGGTTCCCCACCCCTGGTGTAAACCAAGGTTCCCCACCCCTGGTGTAAACTATGGTTCCCCACCCCTGGTGTAAACTATGGTTCCTCACCCCTGGTGTAAACCAAGGTTCCCCACCCCTGGTGTAAACCAAGGTTCCCCACCCCTGGTGTAAATCAAGGTTCCCCACCCCT
>NC_091353.1:212926-267120 GCF_038502225.1 Cherax quadricarinatus | reverse complement strand
ACCTCCAACAGCCACTCCATCTTCATCATCCATTCCATCCCACACACCCACTCCACCTCCCACACCCTCACAAATCCACTGTACATCACACACCCACTGTACCTCACACACCCACTGAACCTCACACACCCACTGCACCTCACACACCCACTGCACCTCACACACCCACTGCACCTCACACACCCACTGCACCTCACACACCCACTGCACCTCACACATCCACTGCACCTCACACACCCACTGCACCTCACACACCCACTGAACCTCACACACCCACTGCGCCTCACACACCCACTGCACCTCACACACCCACTGAACCTCACACACCCACTGCACCTCACACACCCACTGCACCTCACACATCCACTGCACCTCACACACCCACTGCACCTCACACACCCACTGAACCTCACACACCCACTGCGCCTCACACACCCACTGCACCTCACACACCCACTGAACCTCACACACCCACTGCACCTCACACACCCACTGAACCTCACACACCCACTGAACCTCACACACCCACTGAACCTCACACACCCACTGAACCTCACACACCCACTGCGCCTCACACACCCACTGCGCCTCACACACCCACTGAACCTCACACACCCACTGCACCTCACACCCACTGAACCTCACACACCCACTGCACCTCACACACCCACTGAACCTCACACACCCACTGAACCTCACACACCCACTGAACCTCACACACCCACTGAACCTCACACACCCACTGAACCTCACACACCCACTGAACCTCACACACCCACTGCCCCTCACACACCCACTGAACCTCACACATCCACTGCACCTCACACATCCACTGAGCCTCACAAACCCACTGAACCTCACACACCCACTGAACCTCACACACCCACTGCCCCTCACACACCCACTGAACCTCACACATCCACTGCACCTCACCTCACACATCCACTGCACCTCACACACCCACTGCACCTCACACACCCACTGAACCTCACACACCCACTGCGCCTCACACAACCACTGCACCTCACACACCCACTGAACCTCACACACCCACTGCACCTCACACCCACTGAACCTCACACACCCACTGCACCTCACACACCCACTGAACCTCACACACCCACTGCACCTCACACACCCACTGAACCTCACACACCCACTGAACCTCACACATCCACTGCACCTCACACATCCACTGAGCCTCACACACCCACTGCACCTCACACACCCACTGAACCTCACACACCCACTGCGCCTCACACACCCACTGCACCTCACACACCCACTGAACCTCACACACCCACTGCACCTCACACACCCACTGAACCTCACACACCCACTGAACCTCACACACCCACTGAACCTCACACACCCACTGAACCTCACACACCCACTGCGCCTCACACACCCACTGCACCTCACACACCCACTGAACCTCACACACCCACTGCACCTCACACCCACTGAACCTCACACACCCACTGCACCTCACACACCCACTGAACCTCACACACCCACTGCACCTCACACACCCACTGCACCTCACACACCCACTGCACCTCACACACCCACTGCACCTCACACACCCACTGCACCTCACACACCCACTGAACCTCACACACCCACTGCACCTCACACACCCACTGCACCTCACACACCCACTGAACCTCACACACCCACTGAACCTCACACACCCACTGAACCTCACACACCCACTGCACCTCACACACCCACTGAACCTCACACACCCACTGAACCTCACACACCCACTGCACCTCACACACCCACTGCACCTCACACACCCACTGCACCTCACACACCCACTGCACCTCACACACCCACTGCACCTCACACATCCACTGCACCTCACACACCCA
This sequence comes from Cherax quadricarinatus, assembly GCF_038502225.1. Lineage (NCBI taxonomy): Eukaryota > Metazoa > Arthropoda > Malacostraca > Decapoda > Parastacidae > Cherax > Cherax quadricarinatus. The sequence goes on along the minus strand of NC_091353.1, from coordinate 265,243 downwards.
CTGCACCTCACACAACCACTGCGCACCTCACACACCCACTGAACCTCACCTGAACCTCACAAACCCACTGCACCTCTCACAACCTCTGAACCTCACACACCCACTGCACCTCACACACCCACTGAACCTCACACACCCACTGAACCTCACACACCCACTGAACCTCACACACCCACTGAACCTCACACACCCACTGCACCTCACACACCCACTGCCTCACACACCCACTGAACCTCACCTCACACACCCACTGCACCTCACACACCCACTGCACCTCACACACCCACTGCACCTCACACACCCACTGCACCTCACACACCCACTGCACCTCACACACCCACTGCACCTCACACACTGCCACTGCACCTCACACACTGCACCTCACACACCCACTGCACCTCACACACCCACTGAACCTCACACACCCACCCACTGAACACACACCCACTGCACCTCACACACCCACTGAACCTCACACACCCACTGAACCTCACACACCCACTGCACCTCACACACCACTGAACCTCACACACCCACTGCACCTCACACACCCACTGCACCTCACACACCCACTGCACCTCACACACCCACTGCACCTCACACACCCACTGCACCTCACACACCCACTGAACCTCACACACACCCACTGCACCTCACACACCCACTGCACCTCACACACCCACTGAACCTCACACACCCACTGCACCTCACACACCCACTGAACCTCACACACCCACTGCACCTCACACACCCACTGCACCTCACACACCCACTGCACCTCACACCCACTGCACCTGCACACACACCCACTGCACCTCACACACACCCACTGCACCTCACACACCCACTGCACCTCACACACCCACTGCACCTCACACACCCACTGCACCTCACACACCCACTGCACCTCAAACACCCACTGCACCTCACACACTCACTGAACCTCACACACCCACTGAACCTCACACACCCACTGAACCTCACACACCCACTGCACCTCACACACCCACTGCACCTCACACACCCACTGCACCTCACACACCCACTGCACCTCACACACCCACTGCACCTCACACACCCACTGCACCTCACACACCCACTGCACCTCACACACCCACTGCACCTCACACACCCACTGCACCTCACACACCCACTGCACCTCACACACCCACTGAACCTCACACACCCACTTTTAAGAAACAATAAATAATAAACTATATTACAAAAAAGTATAATTTCCCATTAATTGAAGAATGGTTAACATTACAGACATTATAGAGTTGTTGGTTATACACAACATTTCCGGGAACCTTTAAATAATCTTGTAACTTGTGACTACTGCAAAAATAATTAATTTGTTAGTCCTTGATATTAACTTTGTTGTATTTTCTAACACAAACTATTTTTTATAACTTTGGCAGCAGTTATTATAAATGTTGGTCAATACAGTTACAAACAGTAATCTATAATAGATATGATATACAATAATCTGAAGGCCCATGGTATGTACAGCATCTCGAGTAAATCTTACGTTATATTCTACTTTAAATTTACTCATATGTATTTATTTATGTTTCATTTATATTTGTACTCTTGTGATCTAATATACAGTATTATTAGGAACTTTAAAATGGATACAAATTGCAGGTTAATTAATAAAAGCAATCAAAATAAGAATGTATAATTGCTTAGTTAAGAAGGTGAGTGGTAGTAGCTGCTTAAATTACAATGTATAATATAATATAGTATATACCTGTGCAATTATATACGGAAGTTGAAAGAAAACAAAGAACTAGAACCGGGATGTTTGGATGCAAACAACAAGACTCAGGATTTATTATGATATATTGCTGTCAAGATCATATCTAGGTAATTAGGTGGTTTCTAACAGTAACTTTGAAGCAGTTGGCAGAGATGGAATATTTGGAATCTACAGGGAGAAAGTTCCAGATTTTAGGGCCCTTTAATATGCATTGAGTTATTGATAAATTAGGCACATGTGCAACTCTTGGGTATCTTTATTGAGGAAACGTTTCGCCACACAGTGGCTTCATCAGTCCATACAAAGGAGAATCTTGAAGAACAGGAGGAGAATGAGGTAATCAGTCCCTCAACCTTGAGTCGATGTGGTCAGTCCTTTGTATGGACTGATGAAGCCACTGTGTGGCGAAACGTTTCCTCAATAAAGATACCCAAGAGTTGCACATGTGTCTAATTTATCAACATGTCGGTTCTCTAAACCATTCATCTACAAATTGAGTTATTACACACGGTATCAGAGAGTTTTATGTCTTGCAACACTGAGTTGTGTTGCAGCTATCAAGAGTTTCTGGGAAGGTTTATGTTATAGCTGTTTGTCCTGTATAATTAAACTTGTCAGACACTGCAACATCATGGAATCTTGATTCTGAGGACATGTACATAACCTTCTCGGCTACGACAACTACCTCTACAACTAACCCATCTCTTTGGGAAGGACCTACTTCCACTGGAGAATCCCGCCTACCAGTGACTATGCCCTCGTCTGCTACACCTGACGTTACTATATAAACGCCAGGCTCCTTGTTTCTGCTTCAGAATCTCCACGACTGCGGTGCTCTTCGCACCTACTCCTAGGTTGAGGGGCTGATTACCTCATCTTCTGTATATAGTCCTACTGTCTTCAAGTTATGTCCTAGAATTTGTATTGATAAAGCCACTGGTTGGCGAAACATCTACAATAAAGATACCCAGATGTTGCACATGTGTCTTAATTTCAATTAAACTTTTGAAGAATGGGAGAGTGTGTTGTCTTGCACTAGATTTGGTGATCGGTCGCACAGCCGCTTTACGTTGAGTTGACTTTAGGTGATTTCCTGTACAAGTACATAGGTGAGGTTAGAATAGATTAGAATTTATTCCCAAGTACCTTAGAGAGGGTGCCTACTATTTTGGCGACCATCATTGTTATGTGCTGGATGTGGGGGTTGAATTTCATGTTGTTCTCAACATACAATCCCAAAATTTTTTCCTTATTTTGTCTTACAATTTGAGAACCTTTAATCATTATATTTAGTTAAACATTTGCAGCTTTGTTCCCAAACATCAAAAAAAGTATTCTCTATATTAAGAGTGAGATCGTTACCCAAGTAGCTATCTTTGGGAGCTTCTCATTAGCAGTGTTACCGAGAGAATTCGGATTTGAATTGGAGACGAGAAAATTGTCATTTGCAAACAGAACAGGTTTAAGTAATTAAGATGCGCTGGAAGAAAAGCAGAGAACACAGCCCTGAGTCACCCCTATGTTGACAGGTCGAGATGACGACGTTATGCCCAAGATGAAAACATTGGTATCTGCTGTTATGGCAGGACTTTCTGCATGCAAGGTATGACCTCCATTTGCACTTTTTCTTTGCTTGAAACCAAACTGCCAGGGGTTGAGTATATTGTGAACCACTAAGCAAAAATATATTTGCTTATGAATTAGTTTTTCGAAGATTTTAAAACACAATGACAAGTAAGATATCAGCGTATAGTTATTTAAAAGGGTTGGGTCTCACCCTTTATGAATTGGGGTAACCCAAGCTGTCTAAACTATTGTTGGGAAAGTTTTGGTTTCTAATAATTTGTTGACCAATGATGAAATATATTCCCTGTGTGTTAGGCTTTTTACCAATGCGTTCGTATCAGCAAATAGGTATTAGTATCCTTGCAGCTTCTGCCTATATACACGTAATAGTAAATAGGTACCTGGGTGTTGTCGACTGTTGGGGATCGTATCCCGTATGAGAGGAAGAAAGAGGTTGAATATCTTACAGCTTGGTTGGGCACCAGATCTTAGTTTGTCAAGTATACTGTGTGAAAGCAAAACATTTAAAGAAAATTTTTCTTGTTGATGAATGTTGCAATTTGCAACATTCATCTGATTCTGCGTGTATTCGTTTGTCTTTCTGAATCCTTTATTAAGCCAAACGTCCCACGTTTCTGCCTTAATTCGTCCGTAAGTGAATTTCAGCAATCTCTTCGTAGAACGGCTTATCATTTTTCAGTCATAATCAACTTATAATCTGCACCACCATATCCTTCGTTCAAAATTTCATTTACACGAACTTGAGGCTTAATTCCATCTTCAATATGCCTCGTCCCATCTCACCAGAAAGTCCTCAACTTCCCACCTCTAAAGTTCTGCCATGTACTGAATAACTTACACCGCTAGCTGATTCTATGATTTCTTCCCCAGGTATTCCAAAGTCTCTCCCCATCCTGAAAGATGGTAATTCCAAGGGAATAATAACTTTAGCTCGGCTTGAATGAAACAACTAAAGTTACAATGGCAACTAAATTAACAATGGAATGCTGGACAATACCCTCATCGTTCTTGAGAAGTATCCCAGCTCTAGCTGAGAGAGTACCTTAACTGATTAATGAATGCCAGGGAAACATATTTTTGGTTTAATTATGTTACTACAGTACTAATTTTTTTTTTTCATTATGTTACTATAGTACTAAATGTTATGTCCCAACAATATAATTCTCACATCGAATAATGCAGCCGAACATTATTGGAGTTCTCACCCTGTAACTCACACGAAACAGTGTGCGAGCACACTGTGGGTACTCCCACAGTGTAACTAACAGACTGTGGGTGATCCACCATGTAACTACCATATAGAATAATGTGGCTGCACACATGTGAGTTCGAGTCACAGATCTCTCATACCGAATATTATGTTATTATTAAAATCAAGGGGGAAGCGCTAAACCTGTAGGATTATGCAGCGCTAGTGGGGGGGGGGTGGAAGGTATTCAGGCTAAATGCAGTGAACTGGAGCTCAGATCCAATTCCCTAGATCACGAGCCCCTCACCAGCGTCAAGGAACCTTCCTTGAGGGGACCGAATATTATAGTCGGACACTACGTGTGTTCCTACCATGTACCTATAATATAGAATACAGTAACAACATAATGCTGATGTGAAAATTGTGTTTAAATAATCGATCATTCCCCTTCTTCCCTTTCCATTCTGACTCCCAGGTTCATTTTCATTCCCAGGGTGAACCTACCTGTGTAGTATTAGCTGACAGGGATCTTGGTGTTCTGGGATAGGTGCTATACACAGTGTTGTGATAGGGGACGGAGGCACAGATATGGATGCTGCCGAAACCACCTTCCTCTGGAGTACTGGGACTCTTCTTCTGTCTCTCACCGCTTCCTGCAAATGTAAATATTGTCATTCTAGGAATATCTCGCATCTTTCACGATTTTTTTATGTTAACGAATCAATATTTCAAGTAATAAATAATTAGACCAATATTTTAATGTTTTCTTTATTATTTATTTCTAAAGCACAGATAGAATTTATAATTAATATCTAACCCAAAGATATAAGTTAAAAACAAGATGAGATTTCGGTTTAGTGTTTATTTCCAATTTTTTTGGATTAGTTGAATAATATTTCAGCAGCAGTATTGTAACCTCCATTTTTCATATTTGCATAATAAACAAGGAATCATATTTGATACTGAATCTAGAACCAACACAAATCTTAGACCAGATTAGAACTTATTATTAATATTTTTCAAGAGTACAATGAATATCGACAACTTAAGTTCTCACAGTAATCTTTAACATAAATAAATCTTGCATCTGTTGTTTAGGAAGAGATAAAATGAAATGTGATTTCAACAATAAGGTGGGATAAGAAAAATTAATGGCACAAATGATCCCTCAGGCGCAAACGATACAACATAGAGTCAACGCAGCAGATGAGTATTGTATATCTTAGTTTACGACTGAAAACCTCATTTAATTGGTCTTGATAATGGTCTAAGACTAACAGAAAAGTTGCCTCCGTGTTGGTTCGTTTGTGTTTATGTTAACCCAGTCACTTACCGTTGGAGGGGATGAGGTCAGGATTCTTGTCGTCGAAATCCCGAGTATCAGCCAAGAACGTTTGAAGGGGCAGTGTGACATCCTTATTCCTCAAACAGTGATTTTTCTTGAGACTGACCACCACTGCTACCACAAGTGCCAGTAGCACCAGCGAACCCACCACTGCCACCACCACTGCCAATATGGGAGTGACGGACACTAACTCTTCTGGTGGTGGACGAACTTGGGCAGTGCGCCTTTCCGCAATGTCTTTAATAGTATAACCTGTCAGATACCACTTTTCGCTTGGACCTTTCTCGTTGGCAGCGTAAACATGAACTATATATGAAGTTTCTGGTTCGAGTCCTCGCAAGGCAAATTGTGGGGCGGTGTTTTCTGTAATATTTAGTAACAAGCGTTTACTGTCAGCCTCATAAGCCTCAATAATGAACTTTTGCACAAGACCACCATCGTATCCAGGGACACAGTGTACCGTCAAGGTCTCTGTCGTCTGGTTAGTAAGGTTGCAATTCTCAGGTGGGTTGGGTTTGCCTGCAGGTACAACCTTATAAGCACACGGTATTTTCTGCCTGCCGAGGGCATTGCTGCCCCAGCAGAGTAAAGTGCCGTAATCCAGCTCGGTTCGTGCCACGTAGGATAAGGAGGACTGAAGTCCCTGCGTGGCTACGTGATTTTCTGCGATGTCAACTACGTCGCCGCTGCTGTTAAAACGCCAAAAGAAATGAACAACTGGAGGTACGGCATCCAGACGACAAGTAACTGAAACCTCTTCGTTCTTTGCAGCGCCGTAAACGTGAAGCTGACCAGAGGCGCACACGGGAGCATCTGATGGCAGCAAAATACTTTCAGAACACCATAACTGACATCAAACTGGTTATTACGAAATGAACACACTATTTTGGGGCAAAAATGACATACCAAATTTTCTGGCATGTAAGGCGCTCGACAGACGTATCATAACAATAAATCAGTAATCATAATCAAGGGCTAATGACCCTGATACTTTACGCTAAAGAGTAACCCAAAGCCTCCTTTTGACCCTGACCTTGATCATATAGAGCACAGGGTGATTTTTTAAGACTTTTAGTTGGAAAAACAGCTCGCCTTATATGCTGTAAAATACGGTACTTAATATATTGGCATCTATTCATGGAAGCCTTAGAATGAGAATAAAATATTTAATTTGTTGGAAAACATTTTCCAAACAGTTATTCTTTTAGCACACCTGCTATCTCTTATCAAGGATGGGGAGGACAGGAGAACTTAGGATGCTATGATAAAACGTACAAGATGCTGAGAGGACCCGACAGGCAAATAAAGACAGAATGTTTCAGAGATGGGAAACGGGAGTACATAGGTACAGCTGGAAGTTGAAAACTCAGATAAGTTATAAGGATGTTAGGAAGTAATTCTTCAGCCTTAGAGTAGTCGGGAAGTGGAACGACATGGAGAGGGAAGTGGCAGAGACACGAGCTATACATAAATTTAAGAAGAGGTACGATAAGGCTTGTGCAGCCTTATCCCACCTCTTGAAGAGCTGGGACCAGGAGCTGAAAATCGGCCCCTACAACCGAATATAAGGGAGTACACACATACACATAAACACACAGAGGCGGGGCCAGGAGCTGAATCTCGACCCCTGCAACCACAATTACGTGAGTACAACTAGGTGAGTACACACTATGACTCGGCCCCTTGTAACCACAGTAGGGTGAGTACACACACACACACACACACACACACACACACACACACATCAACCAGATAACTGTTGCAGCATATGGGCGCCTGGCAAACCTGAGAATAGCGATCCGATACCTCAGTAAGGAATCGTTCAAAATTCTGTACACCATGTACGTCAGGCCCATACTGGAGTATGCTAAAGAGGAACCCAAAGCCTCCTTTTGACCCTGACCTTGATCATATAGAGCACAGGGTGATTTTTTAAGACTTTTAGTTGGAAAAACAGCTCGCCTTATATGCTGTAAAATACGGTACTTAATATATTAGCATCTATTCATGGAAGCCTTAGAATGAGAATAAAATATTTAATTTGTTGGAAATCATTTTCCAAACAGTTATTCTTTTAGCACACCTGCTATCTCTTATCAAGGATGGGGAGGACAGGAGAACTTAGGATGCTATGATACAACGTACAAGATGCTGAGAGGACCCTACAGGTAAATAGAGACAGAATGTTTCAGAGATGGGAAACGGGAGTACATAGGTACAGCTGGAAGTTGAAAACTCAGATAAGTTATAAGGATGTTAGGAAGTAATTCTTCAGCCTTAGAGTAGTCGGGAAGTGGAACGACATGGAAAGAGAAGTGGCAGAGACACGAGCTATACATAAATTTAAGAAGAGGTACGATAAGGCTTGTGCAGCCTTATCCCACCTCTTGAAGAGCTGGGACCAGGAGCTGAAAATCGGCCCCTACAACCGAATATAAGGGAGTACACACATACACATAAACACACAGAGGCGGGGCCAGGAGCTGAATCTCGACCCCTGCAACCACAATTACGTGAGTACAACTAGGTGAGTACACACTATGACTCGGCCCCTTGTAACCACAGTAAGGTGAGTACACACACACACACACACACACACACACACATCAACCAGATAACTGTTGCAGCATATGGGCGCCTGGCAAACCTGAGAATAGCGATCCGATACCTCAGTAAGGAATCGTTCAAAATTCTGTACACCATGTACGTCAGGCCCATACTGGAGTATGCAGCACCAGTTTGGAACCAAAACCTGGTCAAGCACATCAAGTAATTAGAGAAAGTGCAAAGCTTTGCAACAAGACTAGTTCCAGAGCTAAGGGAAAAGTCCTGCGAAGAAAGGTTAAGGGAAATCGGCCTGACAACAGTGGAGGACAAGAGGGTTAGGGAAGACATGCTAAAGACATACAAAATACTCCGAGGAATTGACAAGGTGGGCAGCGACAGGATGTTCCATAGATGGGACACAGCATCAAGGGGTCACAATTGGAAGCTGAAGATTCAGATAAGTCAAAATGATGTTAGGAAGTATTTCTTTAGTCATAGAGTTGTCAGGAAGTGGAATAGTCTGGCAAGTGATGTAGTGGAGCCAGGGACCATACATAGTATTAAGACGAGGTTTGATAAAGCTCATGGAGCAGGAAGATAGAGAGGACCTAGTAGCGATCAGTGAAGAAGCGAGGCCACAAGCTATGACTCGATACTGTGATCATGTGGCTCTGAGCTTCGAATACATAGTAGAGTTACAAGTGGAGGGGGAAGAAGGAATGGCCGGAAAAATGAAGTCAAACTACATGAAAGGGGACTACGCAGGCATGAAGAACTTCCTGCATAGGATTCAATGGGACAGAGAACTGGCAGGGAAGTCACTAAACGAGATGATGGAATACGTGACAACAATAAGCAAGGAAGCCGAAGAGAGGTTTGCACCCAAGGGTAACAGGAATAACGAAAAGCCCAGGATGAGCCCGTGGTTCACCCAAAGGTGCAGGGAGGCCAAAACCAAGTGTGCTAGGGAATGGAAGAGGTATAGAAGGCAAAGGACCCAGAAGAATAAGGAGAGCAGTCGTATAGCCAGAAATGAATATGCACATGTAAGAAGGGAGGCATAGCAGCAAAAGCCAAATCTGACCCAAAGCTGTTGTACAGTCACATCAAGAGGAAAACAACAGTCAAGGACCATGTAATTAGGCTGAGGAAAGAAGGAGGGGAGATCACAAAAAAAATGATCCTGAAATGAATGAGGAGTTCAACATGAGATTCAAAGAAGTGTTCACAGAGATGGAAGGGCCTCCAGAAAGGCGGAGAGGTGGGGTACGCCATCAAGTGTTGGACACAATACATACAACCTAGGAAGAAGTGAAGAGGCTGCTAAGTGAACTAGATACCTCAAAGGCGAAGGGGCCGGATAGCATCTCTCTATGGGTCCTGACTGAGGGAACAGAGGAGCTTTGTGCACCACTAAGAACTATCTTCAACACATCTGTCCAAACAGGGCGACTACGTGAAGTATGGAAGACAGCAACCCCAATTTTTAAAAAAGGAGACAGACACAAAGTATTAGACTACAGACAAGTGTCACTGACGTGTATAGCATGTAAGGTTATGGAGAAGATTATCAGGAGAAGAGTGGTGGAACACTTAGAAAGGAATGAGCTTATCAACGACAGCCAGCACGGTTTCAGGGACTGGAAATCCTGTGTCACCAACCTATTTGAGTTCTATGACTGGGTGACGGCGTTAAGACAAGAGATAGAGAGGGGTGGGTAGATTGCGTTTTCTTGGACTGTAAGAAGGCTTTCGACAGAGTTCCACACAAGAAATTAGCGCAAGAGCTGGAGGACCAGGCAGGGATAACAGGGAAGGCACTGCAGTGGATCAGGGAATACCTGTCTGGAAGACAACAGCAAGTCATGGTACGTGGCGAGATGTCAGAGTGGGCTCCGGTAACGAGCGGGGTGCCACAGAGGTCAGTTCTAGGACTGGTGCCGTTTCTGGAATTTGTGAATGACATGACAGAAGGAATAGAATCAGAAGTGTCTCTGTTTGCAGATGATGTGAAGTTGATGAAAAGAATTCAATCGCACGAAGACCAGGTAGAACTGCAGATGGATCTGGACAGGCTGCAGGCCTGGTACAGCAACTGGCTCCTGAAGTTCAACCCCACCAAGTGCAAAGTCATGAAGATTGAGGAATGGCAAAGAAGATCACAGACGGTGTACAGCCTAGGGGGCCAGAGATTACAAACCTCACTCAAGGAAAAGGATTTTGGGGTGAGTATAACACCGAGCACATCTCGTGAGGCGCACATCAACCAAATAACTGCTGCAGCTTACGGGTGCCTGGCAAACTTAAGAACAGCATTCAGACATCTTAATAAGGAATCGTTCAGGACCCTGTACACTGTGTACGTTAGGCTCATATTGGAGTATGCAGCGCCAGTTTGGAACCCTCACCTAGCCAAGCATATGAAGAAACTAGAGAACGTGCAAATTTTTGCCACAAGACTATTCCCAGAGCTAAGGGATATGTCCTACGAGGAGTTTTTAAGGAAAATCGACCTGGCGACACTGGAAGACAGGAGAGAAAGCGTTGGATGTGGTAACGACATATAAAATACTGAAAGGTGGACAGAGACAGGATGTTCCCGAGATGGGACACAGCAGCAAGGTGTCACAGTTGGAAGTTGAAGACTCAGGTGAACCACATGGATATTAGGAAGTATTTCTTCAGTCACAGAGTTGTCAGTAAGTGGAATAGTCTGGGAAATGATGTAGTGGAGGCAGGATCCATACATAGCTTTAAGAAGAGGTATGGTAAAGCTCATAGAGCAATGAGAGTGACGTAAGTAGCGACAGTGAAGAGGCGTGGCCATGAACTGTGATTCGACCCCTGCAACCACAACTAGGTGAGTATAAACATACATATAAACATACGCACACACACACACACACACACACACACACACACACACACACACACACACACACACACACACACAATAAACATAGTGTATGTTTGTCTCACATTGAACTTTAAGGATGACAGCATTGCTTTGTCCGTCACCCTCGATGTTTGAGGCAACACACGTGTAAAGACCAGTGTGTTGACGTCTTACTCGCTGTATCACCAGACTCTGGTTGCTGACGATCACTCCCACTGACACGTTGTGTTGCACTTGCACTCCCTGCAACGTCAGACAACCAACACAGAAAGAGAGGAGTTATTTGTAGTTAGTATAAATATATGTTTTACATTATTGTGCTATTGTAAAATTAACAGGAAAATATTTCGTTGTTTGAATCGTATGAAAGTGTTAACTCCGTCTACATTATTTATTGTAACGATTCGTAAAGGTTCGATCCTCAGTCCGCTGACGTAAATACGACTAACAAACTACCTAATCTGTTGTTTGAAGAAGAAAAAATAAAAACAATGTCAACTACACGAAGAACTTATCAAGGGGTGGAAAGAATAGAAAAGTTTAGTTACACAAAATAACTTTCTCAGATTAGCAAATTTGGTCTTTTTTGGGCCACCCCCACCAAGGCGGGGTGGCCCGAATAAGGAAAACTTTCCCCATCATTCACTCCATCACTGTCTTGCCAGAGGCATGCTTACACTACAGTTATAAAACTACAACATTAACATCCCTCCAGAGTGCAGACACTGTACTTCCAATCTCCAGGACTTAAGTCCGGCCTGCCCTTCATAAATATTACCTTGTTCACACTCCAACAACACGCCAAGTCCTCAAAACCATTTGTCTCCATTCGCTTCTATCTAACATACTCACGCATGCTTGCTGGAAGTCCAAGCCCCTCACACACAAAACCTCCTTTATCCATTCACGACTACTACCCCGCCTTCCCTCCACTACAGATTTATACGCTCTCGAAGTCATTCTATATTGTTTCATCCTCTATACATGTCCAAACCATTTCACCAACTCCTTCTCAGCCCTCCTAATTTCCAAAGTACGAATTCTCTGCATTATATTCACACCACACATTGCCCTCAGACACGACATCTCCACTGCCTCCAGCCTTCTCCTTGTTGCAACATTCACCACCTATGCTTCACACTCATATAGGGATTTTGATTACATTATATGCTTATGCCTAGAACCTAGCCTAATAACATTCCTACATGGAAGTACATAGCTTAGACAGATAGCAGAGGACTATTATTATTATTATAATCAAAAAGAAGCGCTAAGCCACAAGGACTATACAGCGCTGCAGGGCAGGAAGGGAGCGAGGGCATCAGGTAGCAAAAGGGAGATGGATGAGTAATAGGTTACGGATAACAGCGGGGTAGTGGATGGTGAAAGGGTAAAGGGCAGCAAGAGACTGAACTAGAAAGGGCTGAGGGGAGTGCGAAAAGTATCATCAGAGTTTGTGGAGTAAATCAGTCGTTGTCAAGAAGTCAATGAGAGAGTCAGGATTAAAGGAGGGTCCATCAGCAAGAAGGGAAGGTAAAGAGAGAGTAGTAGAACGAAGACGACGTTGGAGGTAAATTCTGCGTGCTCGTTGATAGAGAGGGCAGTCTAACAGAATGTGGCTAATCGATACTGGAACTTGACACTGCTCACAGAGAGGAACAGGGTGCCTCTCCATGAGATACCCATGAGTAAGACGAGTGTGGCCAATGCGAAGGCGGGAGAGAGTGGTCTCCCAACCTCGGCACTGATGACAAGAAGACGGCCAGTAACCTATGCTCGGTTTAATAGAATGAAGTTTGTTACCGAGCAGAGTTGACCAACGTTGTTGCCAACGGGTGCGAAGGTGGGTAGCTATTGCAGCAAAATAGTCCAGAAATGGAACACCTCGATAGGAAATTGGTAGGTCATATACTGCTGACCGCGCAGCAGTGTCTGCCTGTTCATTGCCCTGTACGTCGACATGACCAGGGACCCAACAAAAAACAATATCTTTATGTTTGGTAGAGATACGGCGTAGCCAAAGTTGGATACGGAGAACTAGGGGATGAGATGTATCAAATTTTCGTATAGCCTGTAGAGCACTAAGGGAGTCTGAGACTACTACAAATGATGACACAGGCATAGATGCGATACGAATAAGTGCTGCAAGAATGGCATACAGTTCAGCAGTAAAAATGCTAGCTGAAGATAGTAAATGCCCTCGTACGACGCTGTCCGGAAACACTGCTGCGAATCCGACGCCGTCTGAAGACTTAGAGCCATCTGTGTACACAGCGGTGGCATGAGAATGGGAGTGGAAGTGAGCAAGAAAAAGAGAGCGGGAAGCCACCGTAGGCAGTTGAGCTTTCGAGCAAGGGAGTGAGAAAGAACAGACCCGAACAGCTGGAACTTCCCAGGGGGGTAGGGAAAAGTGAGATGCTACATGAACATATAAAGGTGGTAACTGAAGGGAAGACAAGAGTGAATGTAGGCGAAGAGAAAAGGGACGGAGCAAACAGGGGCGGCGAACGAATAAAGAATGTCTACTAATATCGGTGACCATTCTATAAATGGAAGGATTGTGTAGATCGTGAGAGCGTACATAGTAACGAAGGCAATGGGCATCACGGCGATCAGACAAGGATGGAACATTTGCTTCTGTATAGAGGCTCTCAACAGGGGAAGAGCGAAAAGCACCAAGGCACAAACGTAAGCCTTGGTGATGGATAGAGTTAAGGCTAGAGAGAGTAGCAGGAGAGGCCGCGGAATAAATCTGGTCACCATAATCGAGTTTCGATAAAACGAGGGCTGAATGTAGGCGAAGCAGAGTTCGACGATCAGCTCCCCAGAAAAGATGAGCAAGGGTTTTAAGAAGGTTTAGCCGGCTGTGACAAGTTGCCTTCAGAGAGGTAATGTGAGGTTTCCAGGTTAACCGACGGTCAAAGAGAAGGCCTAGAAACCTGACTGTATCACGTTCGGGGATACGGGAGCCATAGAGATACAAAGGATGATCGGAGATAACAGAGCGTCTAGTGAAAGTAATTTGGTGAGTTTTGGTACTTGAAAATTTAAACCCATGTGTGGTGGCCCAAGTGGAAACACGGTCAACCGCATGCTGGAGAGAAACTGCAATAAGGTGACAGTCAGCGCCTGCACAAGCAATAGCGAAGTCATCAACATAGAGTGATGACCAAATATTGGGTGGAAGAACAGAGGCCAAATCATTTATAGCAAGGAGAAAAAGTGTTGTGCTTAGAACACATCCCTGAGGGACACCTTCAGCTTGGACGAAGTCCGGGGAAAGAACATTATTGACTCGAACACGGAAATGTCTGTCAGTTAAAAAGTTCTTAAGGAAGGATGGTAGATTGCCTCGGAGGCCTAAGGAATGGGCCTGGGCCAAAATATTATACCTCCAAGTTGTGTCATATGCCTTCTCAAGGTCAAAAAATATGGCAATAACTGAGTGATTATTCGCAAAGGCATTACGAACATACGTATCCAAGCGTAGTAAGGGGTCTATGGTAGAACGACCCTTACGAAAGCCATATTGACTAGCGGAGAGACTGTTGTGAGTCTCTAAATACCACATTAAACGTCGATTTACGAGGCGTTCCATCACTTTGCAAACTGCACTTGTAAGAGCGATGGGGCGATAGTGGGAGGCATCATGTCCTGTAGTACCCGGTTTGCGGAAAGGGAGAACAATGGCAGATTTCCACAGCTGGGGAAGAACTCCTTGTGCCCAAATAAGATTGAAGAGGTGTAAGAGGACTACAAGGGCTGACCGATGTAAATG
Source organism: Cherax quadricarinatus (assembly GCF_038502225.1). NCBI lineage: Eukaryota > Metazoa > Arthropoda > Malacostraca > Decapoda > Parastacidae > Cherax > Cherax quadricarinatus. Next base: position 250,139 of record NC_091353.1, on the reverse strand, counting down.
TTGTAACATACGAATATGAATGTCATCAGGCCCAGCTGCCGATGATCGGCAAGCTGAGAGCGTTGCCTCCAGTTCTTGAAGTGTAAAAGGCACATTATACTGTTCTTCTCCGAGAGAAGAAAAGTCCAAGGGTACTAACTCTCTGGCAGACTTTGAGGAACGAAACGAGGGGCATAGATGGAGCCCTCGGGAAATACGGACCAGATGTGTGCCAAGTTCAATGGCAACGTCGAGAGGGTTTGCTATATCAACACCAGTGACCCGTAGAACAGGAGCCGGGTCAGGAGAGTATTTACCACTCAATTTCCTCACTTTTTTCCAGACTGCACTCATAGAAGAAGCAGAGGTGATGGTGGAAACATAGTCTCGCCAACAAGTGCGTTTAGCTTCACGGATGACACGGCGAGCGATCGCACGCTTCTGCTTAAAATCAACAAGTCTCTCAGCGGTTCTATTGTACCGGTACCTGCCCCATGCAGCACGTTTCAAACGTACTGCACGAGCACAAGCAGGAGACCACCAAGGCACGCACTTCTGAGAATGCCTGCCTGAGGTTTGGGGTATAGAATGAGAAGCTGCGGTATAAACTGATGTCGAGAAGATGTGTAGGAGCTCATCAATGGAGGATGAAGAAGGAACCTCACTAAAAGCAGTGAGGTGTGAGTAAAGATCCCAATTTGCCCGATCAAATTGCCAGCGAGGGCTACGGAAAGGTGGTGAATAGGAAGGAGAAGTAAGAATGATCGGAAAATGATCGCTGTCATGTAAGTCTGGTAGAACAGACCAGGTGAAGTCTAGTGCAGTGGAGGAAGAGCAGACTGATAGATCGATGCAAGAGAGAGTATGAGTACGAGGATCAAAATGGGTGGGAGTACCCGTATTTAAAACATGGAGGGGGTGAGAGGCAAGAAAAGCCTCCAACTGAATGCCACGTGAGTCACAATGAGACCCCCCCCCAGAGGAAATGGTGGGCATTAAAATCACCAAGTAACAGAAGTGGTGGTGGTAAGGATGAAACAAGAAAGGCAAAGTCTGGGATAGAAAATGCTCGAGAAGGAGAGAGATATAAAGAACATATTGTAAACCACTTATTCAAGTGGATACGGGCTGCAGTGTAATGCAGCGAGGTATGGACAAATAGTTGACAGTACGGAATATCATTGCGTAGAAGAAGGGCACTTTCATTAAAGGTCCCATCTGAGAAAGGATCCGAAGAATACAATAAATTATAGCCTGAGATAGGTTGGAAAACAGCCGAGTGTAATTTTGGTTCTTGTAAGCAAGCACCAACAGGGGAAAACCTGGAAAGCAACATCTGAAGCTCACCCCGATTACCCCTGAGGCCGCGGATATTCCACTGTAAATAGGCCATGATTGGCGATGAAGAAAATATCAGGAATCTGTAGGTAAAGGCACCTACGGACTAGAGGGGTTAGAAAAGTCAACGTGTGGTGGCATTGGAAGATGTTCAAGTAGCGAAGGAACGGAGCGTTGCGAAGAATGGGGTTGTGAAGATGGAGGAGAGGGAAGAGAAGGAACAGGAAGTGAATCAGTGTCCATTGAAGGTTTAGTCTCTGCAATATATTCTGAAATGGCTTCAAGTGTTTCTGAATTCAAAGATGTATGGGAAACCATATTGGAGATAGGAGGAGGAGGGTGAGTAAAGATTGGGACAGTAATGGACTGTACCAAAGTAGAGGGGGAGGGAAAAGTGTAAGGGACTGGAGATGAAGTGTGGGGGGGACAGAAGAGGTAGAAACCTGGGAGGTGACAGAAGAGGGAGAAACTTGGGAGGGGACGGGGGTGGAAGGCATAGTACGAGGAGGAGGGTGAATCTCCACACTTGTAATAGAGCCAGAGAGAGGGGAAGAACTAGGTACAGAGACTGGAAAGGTAAAGTGTGGAGGTGGAAGAAGGGAAGGAAGGGGCAAAGAAGATTTGAGCAATGTGGATTTTTTGGACTTCTGAGTAGAGGGGCGATTGGTATTAGGTGTCGTACGAGGTCTTGTCGATACTGGGGCTTGTGAGGAAGGACGCGAAGATGTGAGAACAGACTGAGTTGTAGTCGGGACGTCAGAGCCAAGGACAGCAAAAGGATTAGATGCCGTAGTGGCTATGGGAGGGGTAACAACAGAGGAGGCTGCAGAAGATGGGACCCCAGAAGTGGGGGGACGTTTGGAAACACGAGAATAAGAAACACGGGGTAGTCTCCCTTGGAGGCGGAGATGAGTAACTGCCATAGCATAAGGGAGACCTTCTGCCTCTTTGAGGCAACGGATTTCACGTTCATTTAAGTAGACCTGGCAACGGCGGGAGTACGAAGGGTGAGCTTCATTACAATTAAGGCAAGATGGAGGTTGACTGCAAGATGTATTAGAATGGTCGTCGGCACCACAGACTGGGCATTCGGCCATAGATCTGCAATATTTCGCTGGGTGACCAAAACGCCAGCAATTTCTACATTGTTGCGGTGTAGGTATCACCTTTCGAACTTGTAACCGATGTCCCGCGACATATACAGAGGACGGGAGTTCTCGGCTGTCAAAAGTTAAACGAGCCACATTGCAAGGGTAACGTCTCCGCCCCCGGGCAGGAAGGACATAAGTGTCTACTTTGAGGATTGGGAGATCCTGGAGTTCCAGCTGTTCAAAAATGTCATTGCCACATGACTGGAAATTCTGTTGGACTATGGTATGGGGCAGAATGACAGTACCACTACAAGAATTGAGAGAAAGATGTTTTTCAATAGTGATAGGAGTAGTATCGATATTCGAAAGGAGAGAAAGATCATGAGCTTGGGTAGCATTCTGGACAGTGACGATGCGCGTACCGCTCTTGAGAGCGTGAAATGAAATATCTCTGCCAACATGACGCAGGAGCGCTTTGGCAATACTATGGTCAGAAAGGTAGGCAGAAGAAGAAGTTGGTCTTAAAGTAAAGAATTTAGTCCATTGTGTGGTCCGAAACTGAGCGTGGAGAGGGAGTGCTTGACGTGTCGGTCGTTTCCGAGTAGAATGGGAAGGTAACGACGGAGCATCATCAGGAGATTGACGTTGGCGTTTAGGAGTAGGACCGGAGTTGGTCCGGCAGGAAATGGGTGGGCGATTCGAAAATTGCCGTACCGTAGAGAGAGAAGCCGGAAGCATAGTCAAAGGAGAGCGGAGTTCAGACAAATCGAAGGAGTCAGTCGAAGCCCCGGTACCTGAAGCGGGTGAGGAAACAGCACCAGCAAGAGGTACAGGGGTATCAGGAGTGTCCGAAGAGTGGTCTAAACACAAGGCAGGGTCAGAATGGGGTGCGGTATCAAGAAGGGGCCCGGGGGTAGTGGTTTCATGGACTAGGGCTGCCATGGTTAGGTTACTCCTTTGCTTTTTGTTTTTAAGAAAAAAAAAGAAAGAAGAAAAGAAAATAAAAATAAAAAAAAGAATAAAAAAAGGGGGGAGCGGGGAGGAATAGTTCCCAGGAGGAATGAAAGGGCCGGAAATCCCCCTCCGCGCCCAAGAGGACTCGACACCGCTAGTAGCGCAGATGCAGCATGGAACCCGTGCCATACCCTACCCTTCATGCCAGTAAACCAGCAATCTGGGATAGCAACCTCACATCTGCCGAGCTACCTCGGTGGACAAAAGAGAGGGCGGCCGGATATCCGCCACAAAGCATACCTCCTTCAGCCACCACCCCCGGAATCCGAAAGGTGGCTTCCAGAGATACACCCGTCGCCCAAAAGACACCCAAAGCTACTCCGGGATACCGGAGAGGGATCGGGACATCCCTAGGCAATCCAGATTCCACGGCAAACTACGCCACCGCCAAGAAACCTCAACGGAATGGGATGGACCCCGGTGTCCTTTCCCCTACCTAGGAACTAGCGCGCCTGTGGGAGAAATCACGAAGGCTAAAAAGAGGAAGGGCAAAAGGGAGGGGTGAGGAGGAGGAGGAGGAATGGAAAAAGGGGAGGATGGGGAGGATGGGATAGGGGAGGGGAGAATGGGGGGTAATTAGGTTCGGTCTGAGGAAGAAGACCGACAGGGCTAATTCCTCAGACCAAGAGCCTCTTCACCACGCCAAGGAGCCCCCCTTGAAGAGGAGCAGAGGACTAGTAAGTCCACAATGAGGCTGTCTGCTGAGAAGGACCATCTACCTCCATCAATATTAAGAACTATTGTCTATTATTTGGGTGTATGTGTCAAGTATCGGAAAGCAGAAGGCTCTTTCCCTACCCTCCCTTTCTTCCGGTCATAGAGATTACCAGTCAAATTTCTTATACGCTTTTCTTATTTTGGTAACGATTTTATCTAATTGTCTCCTTATCCAGTCTGGCTTTATTTCAACTTTCACATAATTTAACTTTCCAGGAATATTGCCCATCTAAATATTTAGATTTTTTTTTAAATGCTCTGCATTTCCTTAACCCGGAGACGCTCATTATATGAGGAGAAAGTTGACACATTCCACTCAGTAAACATGCTTTTCCTTAAGGTACAGACAATGTTAAACAATGCCTGCGTAATTCAGAAAAATAACGTCAAGCTTATCGTCAAGAAATTAAGAGTCACATGAACCCTATTGTTTAGAATGTTTGATCATTTGACAAAGAAGAATGACGCCAAACCTATCATCAAGGAAGGAGAGAATCTTCCATTATTTTTCTTACCAGTACAGTAGTGTAGAACAAGGGAAGTTTGAACACCTCCAGAGTTTTGGCAAAGTTGATTTTAGGCCAACAGGGGACATCATTAACACCGCATCTGCGCCGCAACTGACATCTTCACTAATAGATATTTCCATTTTTTTACTGTCTCTATACTGGATTGATGAAGCCAATAGTTCGAAAATTATTTTTATATTGAAGTTATGTAACGTTGCATATGTGTCTCGTTATACAAAGTATCCAATATAATTTTGTTTTGATGGATGTACTATTCAAGCAGGAAAACTTAAAAATGATTGTGTAACTAACATATAAATAGCCAAAGATGAAGGGTAGACTTTAGATTTTCTCGTTAATCTTGGGGAAAACCATCAACCTGTCCCGAGAATATCCACACGAAAATCCTCTCATTCCGTAGCAGTATCAACTGTTTCTGCTCAGTCTCTCGCCACTTAACTGTGAAAAGACTGGCTTATTGTTCTGGCAGCAACATCATTTTCGAATTGCTTTTCCACTTTCCTCCGCATTCTGGACTTTTTGTATCTCGCTCTCATCATTTCTCCTTTCTCTGGCGCTGGGTTGCTCTGTACTCTTTCCAGGCAGTTTTCTTTTCATTAGCGAATAATAGTTTACAGTTTTTTGAGTATAGAAAAAAGCGTATGATGCTTCTTAACATTTCGAGATAAACACTTCCATTACATCAGTGGTTCCCAAACTTTTTCAGCTTGTTACCCAATTTAACATGCCACATAAAGCATGTTACCCCTTTCACAAAATGTTGTTATTATTGATATATATGGCTAAACGTGAACGTATACAGCCTCGCGTACTCTGCTAATCCTAGCAAAACCATTGAAAACGTAAGAACCACACATACATTTTATATATAAAATTAATAATAGCTACAAATTCACAGTAACAGTGGGTAAATACTAACTATATACTGCACAGGGCAGTACACATACATACCAGCTTGTCTACCTCGGCTGATGCTCACAGATAAACTGACAGTGTGAAATAGAGGCAGCCTCAGGAAGTGAGTGACGCGTACTGGACAGGTCGATCTGGGCTACTGAGTGACTTTTGTCCTGAAGCATACTTGTCAAAATACTTTTGGGTTTCCACACACTTAGCTATATATTTCTTCTTTTCTAATACTGTATATTAGTTTTTGATGTTTATTGTTATTTGGTTTAACTTTATTACTTACTTATAATAGGTTTACTTTACAACTTTATATACTAAGACAAAGTTAACAATAATCCTCATACCGGGTACCGCATTGTTTTCTTGATTTTCAGAATTCATAACTTTTTTTCTGTCACCCCTCCATTACCCCCCAAAAATGGTTAAATTACCCCCAGGGGGTAATTTACCCCCAGTTTGGGAACCACTGCATTACATAGTAGCAGAAAGAATTCACAATAAATTCCTAAATTAGAAAAGACGTTTATAGTTAACTCGGTCCATCACTGTTAATTATCAAGTAACAAGTCTTTGATAATGAACCAGTTTGATCACCAACTGTATCGCAATAGCTATGAGGGATCCCCTTATATGTATATAGTTCAATCTTCTATAATCTGACCCTCTCGTATCCTTGTATTTTCCTAAATATACCAGTGGTCACTTGTGTCTATACCAACTTAACACGATCATTTCTGACTGCTTCGCATTTTTTTGGAGGGGGGGGGGAACTTACCATATATTGTTTGTTAATATTACCATCCATCATCCTTACATGTTCCTGAATGCATGGGTCTTACTCTCCCAGTCTTTGGCCATATATAGTGGTACATGATTACCTATTCTGTACTGTCATAGCTGAAATTGTCTCAAATCAGAAGCGTGGCAGTGATTACCCATGTCAGTAGTGCTTCTCTCTGTGATAGTTTTGCTGCAAGAATCCTCTCATACTTTACCTGTACCAACTGGTATTACATATATGGATTTGGCTCTAGACTGTGTGGCAATAGCTTGTACTTAACGTCACCACCAGGTAAAATTGCACTGAATGACGAATCTTTGGTGATAGTTTTGTACTTAAAGTCAGTGCCAGATGAACTGGACTGTGATTCGTACGTTGGACTACGTACGGCCAGCAGGAACAACCTCATTGACCAGGTCCTGATCCACCGGGTGGCCTGGTCATGGACCGGGCCGCGGGGGGGTTGATCCCCGGAATGCCAGGTAGACTCCAGGTAGGTATTCCAGAAAAAATATATCCCAGAAAAAATCGGAACAAAAGAATCACCAAGAAGAAAAAAAAATAAGATGAAGAACAAAGAGCACAAAGACATGATAAAGAAACATGGAAAACACAGATCACTAAAAGAAACAGAAGAAAATTGTTGAAATGACGCACAAAGTTGCAGTACATCACTTGAAACATATTTTCAATTTATTATTTGTATATTACACATCAGAGACAGTGAATGAGAGTATGTGGTAGTGTGTATGTGTGTACTTACCTATATGTGGTTGCAGGAGTCGATTCACAGCTCCTGGCCCCACCTCTTTGGTAGTTGCTACGAGGTCACCGAGGGCTTTGATACTATTTCTTAAAGCTATGTGTGGATCCTGCTTTCAATACTTTATTCTCCTGACTGATCCACTTCCTGACAACTCTAAAGCTAAAGAAATACTTCCTAACATCCCTATAACTTATCCAAGCTTTCAACTTTAAGTTTTGTTCCCTAGTTCCTGTGTCTCATCCTAGTATCATCCTTTGCAGATGATACTAGGATCTTATGCAGATCCTAGTATCATTTGCAAAGGATGATACGGTGCTATGATTTACATCTCTGTCTATGTCTGATATGAGGATGAGGAACAGGACAGGGGCGAGTACTGTACCTTATGGAACAGAGTTCTTCACTGTGGCAGCTTCCAATTTAATTATGTTTACCACAAGTCTTCGATTGGTAAGAAAGTTGAGGATCCATCTGCCCACTTTGCAAGTTATCCCTTAAGCGCGCATTTTGTCTGCTGTTACACCATCATCGCACTTGTCAAAGACCTTTGCAAAACCTGTGTATACAATATCTGCATTCTGTTTGTTTTTCAGTGCATCCAAGACCATGTCATAGTGATCCAGTAGTTTTGGGAGGCAGGAGCGACCTGCTCTGAACCCATGTTGCCTCGGATTGTACAGTTGTTAGGAATGCAAGTGGTATGCAATCCTGGTTCTTAGAACTCTTTCAAAGATTTATGTGATGTGAGACGTTAGAGCTATTTATCTAACGTTATTAGCTATAGCTCTGCTGCCACCATTATGGTGTGGGCCTATATTCGTTGTTTTTAATGACTGTGGAATCTCACCTGTGTCTATGCCCCTTCTCCATAGCATACTTAGGGCCCCACGAAATGGGTTTCTTGCAGTTCTTAATGAATACAGAGTTCCACGAGTCTGGGCCTGGGGCTGAGCGCATGGGCATGTTGTCAATGGCTTTCTCAAAGTTTAGTAGAGTTAGGATTATGTCAGAAATCTGGCATACATTGACAGGGTTTTGAGGCTCATCCATGAAAAAAATTATTTGGATTGTCCATCTTTAGACTGAGTAGTGGCTCACTGAACACAGAGTCATATTGATATTTCAGTATCTCACTCATTTTTTTGTTGTTATCTGTGTAAGATCTATCTTGTTTGAGCAAGGGCCCTATACTAGATGTGATTTTTGCCTTGTTTTAGACATATGAAAAGAAATATTTCGAATTTCTTTCAATTTCACTAATCGCTTTTAGCTCCTCTTGTCTCTCCTGGATCCTGTAACTTAAGCTCAATATTTTACATTCCCTGGTTAGCACTTCATTCCGTGTTTCAGATAATCTGGCATTCTTGAAGAGCTCAGTGTTTCTTAGCCTTCTCGTGTAGAGAGAGCGTCTTTCTCTCTCCAGTTTCTTCTTCTCTTCTTTTTTCTTAAGGGAATATGCCTCAAACAAACTTCAGCTACCAGAAAGTTGATCATTTCTAGGCACTGGTTAGAGTCCATGTTATTTAGGATATCATCCCAACATGTTTCATTAAGGACATGGTTTACCTGGTCCAAGTTGATGTTCTTGTTGTTGAAGTTGAATTTGGTAAAGGCATTATCATAGCTGTATGCATTTTGCTGATCAGGACTCCTGTGCATGTAAATCTGGACTTCGATTAGATTGTGATCAGAATTAGTTGTTTTTGACATTGCTATGTTTCTTACCAGGTCCTCATTATTTGTGAAAATAAGGCCAAGTGTGTTCTCCAGTCTTGTTGGCTCCACTATCTGCTGAATTAGGGTGTGTTTGTTGCAAAAATTCAGCAGCTCCTGTGTGTGTGTGACTTCATCTGAGCTGCCTCCAGGGATTATTTCTGCTACAACATTATTTGCTACATTCTTCCATTTCATATGTCTTAAATTGAAATCAAGCAGCAGAGTCTTTGGGGATGGGGCTGGAAGGTTTTCCAGACAGTAATCAATTTTCGAGAGATGTTCCTTGAACTGTTGGGAAGTTGCATCCGGTGGCTTATGTACAAGTACAATAACTAAGTTTTGGTCCTCGATTTTTATTGTTAGAAATTCAACTACACCATTTGTGGTGTTTAGTATCCCCGTGCAAATGAGCAACTCTCTGACATACAGGCTAAACCCCCCCCCCCATCCTTGTTTCCTGTTCTTTCTGTCGCATCTGTAAAGGTTGTACTCAGTTATCCATATTTTGTTGTTGGTGGATGGCTTAAAGCCCTGTATGTCAGCATATATAAATGAGGTCGTGTTGCGTGTTTGTTGGGGGATTTTGTTGTTGGCATCAGTAGTTGTGATTTTGGAGGGGCCACTGGCTGTGCCTCCATAGTTGTGATTCTGGAGGGGCCACTGGCTGTGCCTCCATAGTTGTGATTCTGGAGGGGCCACTGGCTGTGCCTCCATAGTTGTGATTCTGGAGGGGCCACTGGCTGTGCCTCCATAGTTGTGATTCTGGAGGGGCCACTGGTTGTGCCTCCACAGTTGTGATTCTGGAGGGGCCACTGGTTGTGCCTCCATAGTTGTGATTCTGGAGGGGCCACTGGTTGTGCCTCCAGTCTAACAAGGCTGCAAGGTGGTGAACTATTTTGGTTATCTCTATCCATTTTTTTCAGCGTTTCCTGTCACTAAAAGATCACTTAGAGTGAAGTTTTGATAACTACTGTAACTACTATGATTTGTTTCGCAGGGTAACATTGTATTTTTAAGGACTGAAGAGTGGCACATCTGAGAGTGGAAAAATTTGCAAGTGGTAAAACGATACACTCCTTTAGACAGGAGGTCACGGCATATTTTGGAATGCTCAAAGTTGCTTGTCCCATTTGTTTTCCCCGATATTCCATGCTTACAGATGCCCCAAGCATAGAATTTGCACTATATTACTTTTGGTTGGATACAATTCGTACTGGATGTATTCCCAATTTGTGCAAATCCTTGAACTACACTACAGTCTTCGATAACTAAGCCAGAGACACCATCATCTGTTTTCAGGAGACCAACATCTTCCTGGAAAAAGACTCCTCCTCCTCGTCTACTTCATCTGCAATAGGGGCTATAGCTGTCGTGACTGTGATAGAATCATTAGCCGAATCTGGATTTGCACTAAGGTTGGGGCTGAGTCTGGGTCACCCCTCAGGCTGGGGACTGAGTTAGCTGATGTTTTTATTTCCTATAAAGATCACGCACGAAGCAGAGCTAGGTGTTGTATCGAGATCTGAGGACATACGATGGGGTGGTTGCCTCAGAGTTTGGTGTACAAGCCTTCACACGGGTTCGATCCCCTGGCTAGTCCCAGTGTTGTTATTGATTAAATACTAGTTGTTCATGGTTACAGTACCATATATACTGCTTGTGGAGGCTCGTACACCAAAAGGGGAGTAGAATGAAATTAGCTCTGAGGCACTCACACCATCGTATGTCCTCGGATCACGGTACAACAACTAGCTCTGCTGGGTGCGTGAAATTTGTAGGACTGTATGGTCCAGTGGGTTATAGCCTCGTGAATTTTCGTTCACCATGAGGTGGGCTAAAACAACACGGGTTCGATCCCCGGGCTAGTTGCAGTGTTGTTATTGATTATATATATACTTCAACTGAGGTGTTTAGTTCAGAAAATATATTAATTATAATCATCTTGTTGTTATATAATATTTCACTTTCCAGGACATTTTATTATTGTGCATTAATAAGAAAGATTCAAGCTCACATGTTCAGTGGTAAAATTTAACAGTAAAAGTCAAATGAGAACATAGATTGTACAACTGGTACACAGGTCTGTCACTGTGAAACAGACTGCCTGTGATAACCCTTGCAATAACACTGGAATAAATTCGTAATTGTGTGTGTGTGTGTGTGTGTGTGTGTGTGTGTGTGTATGTATGTATACTCACCAAGTTGTACTAACTTAGTTGTGGTTTCCAGTGTCGATTCACAGCTCCTGGCTCCGCCTCTTCACTGGTCGCTACTAGGTCACTCTTCCTGGTCCATGCGCTTTATCATACCTCTTCTTAGATCTATGTATGGAACCTGCCTCCACTACATCACTTCCCAAACTGTTCCACTTCCTGACAACTCTGTGACTGAAGAAATACTTCCTAACATCCCTGAAATTCATCTGAGTCTTCAACTTCCAAATGTGACCTCTCGTTGCTGTGTCCCATCTCTGGAAAATCATGTATCTGTCCACCTTGTCGATTCCTCTCAGTATTTTTTATGTCGTTATCATATATCCCCTATCTCTTCTGTCTTCCAGTGTCGTCAAGTAGATTTCCCTTAGCCTCTCCTCGTAGGATAAACCTCTTAGCTCTGGGACTAGTCTTGTTGCAAACCTTTACACTTTCTCTAGTTTCCTCACATGCTTGGCTAGGTGAGGGTTCCAAACTGGTGCTGCATACTCCAATATGGGCCTAACGTACACAGTGTACAGGGTCCTGAACGATTCGTTATTAAGATGTCGGAATGCTGTTCTTAGGTTTCCTAGGCGCCCGTATGCTGCAGCAGTTATTTGGTTGATGTGCGCGAGCCAGTTGCTGGACCAGGTCTGCAGCCTGTCCAGATTCCTTTGTAGTTCTGCCTGGTTCTCGTCCGATAGAATTCTTCTCATCAACTTCACATCATCTGCAAACAGGGACACTTCGGGGTCTATTCCTTCCGTCATATCGTCCACAAATACCAGAAACGGCACCGGTCCTAGGACTGACCCTTTTGGCATCCCGCTCGTTACAGGCATCTACTCTGACGCCTCGCCACGTACCATGACTCGCTGTTGTCTTCCTGGAAGGTATTCCCTGATCCACTCTGGTGCCTTCCTTGTTATCCCTGCCTGGTCCTCCAGCTTTTGCTCTAATCTCTTGTGTGGAATTGTGTCAGACGCCTTCTTTCAGTCCAAGAAAATGTATCTACCCACCTCTCTTTCTCTTAACTTACAGCTGTCACCCTGTCGTAGAACTCCAGTAGGTTTGTGACACAGGATTTCAAATCCTTGGAACCGTGCTGGCTGTCGTTGAAAAGCTCATTCCTTTCTAGGTGTTCCATCACTCTTCTCCTTATAATCATCTCCATGACCTTGCATACTATTTATGTCGGTGTCAGTAGTCTGCAGTTTAATGCTTCGTGTCTGTCTCCTTTTTTAAAAATTGGGACTATATTTGCTGTCTTCTATACTTCAGGTAGTTGCCCTCTTTCGAAAGATGTGGTGAAAATTGTTGTTAGGGGTACACATAGCGCCTCTGCTCCCTCTCTCAGGACCCATGGAGAGATGTTATCCGGCCCCATCGCCTTTGAGGTATCTAACTCGCTTAGCAGCCTCTTCACTTCTTCCTCGGTTGTATGTATTGTGTCCAACACTTGATGGTGTACCCCACCTCTCCATCTTTCTGGAGTCCCTTCTGTCTCCTCTTTGAACACTTCTTTGAATCTCATGTTAAGCTCCTCACATAATTCGCGGTCGTTTCTTGTGACCTCCCCTCCTTCCTTTCTCAGCCTGATTACCTAGTCCTTGACTGTTGTTTTCCTCCTGATGTAGCTGTATAACAGCTTCAGGTCAGATTTGGCTTTCGCTGCTATGTCATTCTCATATTGTCGTTGGGCCTCCCTTCTTACCCGTGCATTTTCATTTCTGGCTCTGCGACTGCTCTCCTTATTTCCCTAGGTCCTTTGCCTTCTATACTTCTTCCATTCTCCAGCACACTTGGTTTTGGCCTCTCTATACCTTTGGGTAAACCAAGGGCACATCCTGTCTCATTCGTTATTCCTGTTACCCTTGGGCACAAACCTCTCATCAGCTTTCTTGTATATTGTTCTCACATATTCCATCATCTCGTTTACTGACTTTCCTGCCAGTTCTCTGTCCTACTGAACCCCGTGCTGGAAATTCTTCATGCCTGCGTAGTTCCCGTTTTTGTAGTTTGGCTTCGTTCATCCGACCCTTCTTGCTTCACTCTCCACTTGTAACTCTACAATGTATTTGAAGGTCACAACCACATGATCACTGGCCCCGAGGGTTCTTTCGTACGTAATGTCCTCAATATCTGCACTACTAAATGTGAATACTAGGTCCAGTCTCGCTCGTTCATCCTCTCCTCTTTCTCTAGTAGTGTCCCTTATGTGTTGGTACATGAGGTTATCTAGTACGACCACCATCATCTTAGCCCTGTGTGTGTGTGTGTGTGTGTGTGTGTGTGTGTCTGTCTGTCTGTGTGTCTGTGTACTCTCCGAATTGTATTTCCCAGAGGTCAATCCTCGGTTCCTCTCATCTTAAATTACATTACTCAGCTTCATTACTTCCTGTCATCCAAGACACAGTCACACCACACAGGTCGCCGCCACTATTTCTTCATTTATTTCATTGCAACTATTTACCAGTAATACTCCTAAGAATATTTGCTAACATTTTAGTGTGCTTTTTACCTACCCTTATACTTCCCATTCCGGGTAAATGCTCTTAGTTGCTTGTACATCTTATTTATGTCAAGAAAGGTTTTCTATGGCCCACATATTTCATTTCCCTCACAACCCACATATTTGAGTTCCATCACAACCCACATATTTGATTTCTCTCATAACCCACATTTTGATTTCTCTCACAACCCACATATTTGATTTCTCTCACAACCCACATATTTGATTTCTCTCACAACCCACATATTGATTTGTGGTGGTGTTGGATGTAGTCTACCACATGATGACAATCCAAATATAAGTTTTTATATGGCTTAGAAAGACTATAAAAAAATTACTGCAAATGGGGTAACTGGAAGACAACAATTGGTTGGTTGGTTTACTTGGTTTATAACCCATGAATTACTTAATGATCATTAAGCTGCATCTCACTGCACACTACCAAAGAATATCTTAATCCAAAAGTAGTTAAACACATCACACTATTTGAAAGGAGAATATTTCTGCTGAATTATACGAAGACTAGACAAAATTAGTAAAACTTTTTAGATGATTTTTAACTAAAACGTTATTCGCAAGAAAACTAATATCTGAAAGTGGTTCCAATTTTAAAATAGGCTCAGAACTTTTTTTCTTTAATGTGATACAGCGAATGTTGAGTACAAGAAGTGGGTATGGACATAAATGTTGCTAAGATTTGCCAGGACGATGTCATTTCATTAAACAATTATGGACACGTCTAAATAACGACGAAGGAATACTTTAACAGATAGAAAATAAGTCTAGAAGATTTGCCAGAAATAGTTGCTGAAGTTGGAATTTAATTGATAATTTCAGTGATCAACTGAACAGTATCGAAGAAGTAGCAGCCAACGAGAACACTCCTGCTCGTCTCTGGTAACTGGCCAAGGTTGATTATCCGGCCTAGACTTATTCTGTTGTATTCTGACTGCTTCCTAATGGGAAATAAGACCTAATACGCTAAAGTAATCTCTGTATATATATGTTATGTCTAGGATCTCGTCCTAATGATGTGTTATAACAGCCTTATATATATATTTCGGACAATATAGAACAAACAAGCATTTTTAACTTATATACGATAATTCGTATAGCATTGTTGTTGGTTTTATGTTGTATTATAAATATACTTCATTAAAATAAGATTTCTGGAGGATTACTATTATTACCCCAACCTCTCTGACCAATGTTGTTATGCTCTAACCAGAAGGAAACTGAGTGGTTATAACCAATGGGGTGTAATAGATTTGATGAAATTTGATATGACGTATGACTTCATCACATGAACACTATTATTGAGAGTAAGACACATGTGCAACATCTGGGTATCTTTATTGTAGACGTTTCGCCATCCAGTGGCTTTATCAATACAAATTCTAGGACATAACTTGAAGACAGTAGGACTATGTACAGAAGATGAGGTAATCAGTCCCTCAACCTAGGAGTAGGTGCGAACAGCACGACTATGGTGCTGTTCGCACCTACTCCTAGGTTGAGGGACTGATTACCTCATCTTCTGTACATAGTTCTACTGTCTTCAAGTTATGTCCTAGAATTTGTATTGATAAAGCCACTGGATGGCGAAACGTCTACAATAAAGATACCCAGATGTTGCACATGTGTCTTAATCTCATCTTGTCGGTATTATATACCATTCGTACACAACACTATTATTGTCTGACTTCATTAGATCACGTAATAACATTAAAAAAACATTGTGAAATCATAACCTTGAAGTTGATAACTGGTGGATCTTGTAAGCAAAAGAAATGTATTCAGTAAAGAACTAAAAAAAATCTTAGAATTACACAAATAGGCTATTCTAAGAATTTCAGTCTGTAGAATATATTAGACAGTATATGGGTGAGCATAATGACAATGTATCGTCAGCCGGATTATTTTCACCAAAGTAGTTGTGTCAAGCCTATTCAGTATTTTATTTAGAAACCTTAAATAGAGTTGACGTAACTATTTCAACATATTTAGCAGACCTCGTTTGGTCCGGTGTATACCTGAAGAAGGAATATAAAAAGTTGAACTTACGTTATGGTACCAGAGGACCTTGTACACGTAAGGGTGAGCTCTAACATTGCATTCAAAGTACACATCATCTCCTTCCTTTATCTCGTCAGGACTGAGGCTGCTACCCATCGCTAGGTACACCTGTGGTGTGTCTGAGGCAGGAGAAGAGAGAGAGAGGAAATAAGACACAACACTATAGATAAAATAATTTCCATCTAACACAAATTTCACTTGAGTCTTCACTATATTAGGTCCATCCCGGATTATTTTAGCTACACGATATTAGCCTAAGACCGAAGGAAAAGTTCTTTAGTTATATATACAATTTGCAGTTTATAGGGAAGTAAATAGGAAGGGCAAGATGCGATAATATCAGTGTAGAGTGTCTAAGAGAATGAAAAAATAAACTCTAATGCAGTAAAATACGATCCTTTGTTGACTATGTTTCACCCACACAGTGAGCTTTATCAGGTTACAAACATATCTACTTGGGTAAAGTGTACATGAGTAGGGTGGAGAATGCTGGGTAGATTGGGTATGAGACGAACTTGAACGGGACGGGCAGGTCCTTCTTAAATTCAACCTGCCCAGCATTCTCCACCTGACTCTCCACTCTATATATGCTCATGTATTCTTTACCCAGGTAGATCTGTTTATGATTTGATAAAGTCCACTGTGTGGGCGAAACGTTGCCAATAAAGGATCGCATTATATTGCATTTGTGTTTATTTTTCCATCGTGTCGAGATTTTATACTGTTTATCTTCGTCTAGATGAATAGCAATATTTTATACGAAACATTATATTTCTGTGAATCACTATGTACAACATAAAATTGAACCTGATCCTCCTGTAACTAATCACTAGATAATAAGAAGCAGTACTGGCTGTCTCGTGAGTAACATGTTATGAGGTCGATGGATTACGTTGGAATATGTATGTGGTATTGTTTTTGCAAAAAAAAAAAAATAATAATAATGGGAAGTTTTCTCAGAGCAGAGCAGTGCGGGTTTGTCACCTGCCGCGGTCTCTCTCGGAATGTGAGGCTGTGGCAGGTAACAAACCCGCACTGCACTACTCTGAGAAAACTTCCCTCACTCCTTCAGTTGTCACCTTGCAACTTTGCATAGCTGCTGATGACGCACTGAGAAGTGTGAAAGTGCTTGAGTTAAAGATTTTCCACCCTCCTCCCCCTTGTGGCTTGTCTTGCATTGTTAAGATCGCCTGTCTGCATTTGTATACACCTTCCCTCAAAAAATAAGGAGGTGAATATATGTCTTAACTTTGCTTCTACCAGCTAAGTTAATAATGATAATGAGTAATAGACTTGTGGATGAGTGGAACAAACTCCCAAGTACCGTCATAGAAGCTAAGACGTTGTGTAGTTTTAAAAATAGGTTGGATAAATACATGAGTGGGTGTGGGTGTGTGTGAGTTGGACCTGACGAGCTTGTGCTACGAGGTCGGATGCCGTGCTCCTCCCTTAAGTGACGTGTCTGACCTCACTAGGTCAAGGCATTAGCATAAGCCGGTGGGGGAATTGGACCTGCCTCACATAGGCCAGTAGACCTGTTGCAGTGTTCCTTCTTTCTTATGTTCTTATGTTCTAATGTAAGCCGGAAGGTGTTTTAAAAGAACTTAATGTGTTTACATTGCTGCTACAAATTTATTCAATACATTCTTTTGACAATAATCAAATAACTTTACAATATTTCCAGTTTTTAAATGACCTATAAATAGTAATCCATAATGCAAATTTCATCCATGAAATACTTAACGGGAGGACAATCAGCACGCATCTGGTATTGGTGTATTTGGGAGCATCTGACGAGTCCTTCACACAACATCACTTAATTGTCAATATCTTAGGGAATGAATATGTGGTGTGTCACTATCTACCAAACTGTTTTCAGAGTTCTTTTTCATCTTTGTAACCCACAGGTGCCAGAACCAAAAAATCCGTCCCTGCGTTTACATACACACTTTTCTAATCTGATCAATGTTATATGTAAACATTAAACTCCCTGTGTGTTATCAAAATCTATTTCAAGCTTATCTCTACTTTTATTTAATTACTGCGCTAATTTGCTCTCAACACAATGTATTTATTCGTTAAAGCAGTAAGTTAATTCCCTGATTATCAGTAATTTACATTAATGTTAATCCCTGTTGAGGAATTTATTCCGCATAACTAAAGACAATCATTATTCACAACCTACTTATTGCTAACTTACTCTCCTCCAAGATTATTTGGTCCATTTATTCCGTTTTACTCCGTTAATGTAATTATCTGTTGTCTCTTTCATAAAATTTATGGTGACATTCTGGTTTGTGCTGATGCATTACACTTGTCTACGTGTCGACACTACACTTTTTACCTCAGGGTGTCGGCACCACACTTTGTACCTGAGAGTGTCGACACTGCACCTTGGACCTTAGAGTGTCGACACCACATCTTGTACCTCAGAGCGTCTACACTACATCTTGTACCTCAGAAAATCGACACTACACCTTGAACCTCGAAGTGTCGACAGTACATCTTGTGGGTCAGTGTCGACACCACATCTTGTACCTCAGAGTGTCTACACTACACCTTGTACCTCAGAGTGTCGACACTAATCCATGTGCCTCAGAGTGTCGACACTAATCCATGTGCCTCAGAGTGTCGACATGTACCTCAGAGTACTGACAGCATAATGGGGATTATTTACGGCTGGACTAGCTAACTGCAGGCTAACATTCTACTGACATAAAAATTTACTTCTAATAATTAGAAATTTATTTCTGACAATTATGAATTTATAATCCTTTATAGTGAATTATTCATAATTCACCCTGACAATTATGAACTTATAATCCTTTATAGCAAATTATTCATAATTCACCCGTGTTCCTTATTTCCAATTATTTCAATTGTATTTTCACTTTTAGATGTCATAATCTTTATTTATTAACATAATTAATGGTTGCTAGTAATGTATGTTTGACTTTTACATCGAAATATTCCATGTAAATGATCTAAACATAGTTTGCATTAACAGCGTTTAACTCACAACAGAAAGAACATGTGTTTGATCCTCGTGATGGGATGAAGCAACAGGCAAATATATTTACACTTGCATAATAGATTAACGCAGCACTAGACAAATGATTTAGAAATACACGTGATCACAGAAGATAAAAAGGATAGTGTATATATAGAACGAAAAAGAATACCACGACTGGAACAATACACAAATAACCCGTACATAGGAGAGAGGAGCTTACGATGACGTTTCGGTCTGAGTTGTACCATTTGCAAAGTCACAGTGACTGTAAATGGTGAATTGTTTCAGTTACGGTATTGTGCCTTTTTCTTCTCTCTCTCTCTCTCTCTCTCTCTCTCTCTCTCTCTCTCTCTCTCTCTCTCTCTCTCTCTCTCTCTCTCTCTCTCTCTCTCTCTCTATATATATATATATATATATATATATATATATATATATATATATATATATATATATTTATTATCACACTGGCCGATTCCCACCAAGGCAGGGTGGCCCGAAAAAGAAAAACTTTCACCATCATTCACTCCATCACTGTCTTGCCAGAAGGGTGCTTTACACTACAGTTTTTAAACTGCAACATTAACACCCCTCCTTCAGAGTGCAGTCACTGTACTTCCCATCTCCAGGACTCAAGTCCGGCCTGCCGGTTTCCCTGAACCCCTTCATAAATGTTACTTTGCTCACACTCCAACAGCACATCAAGTATTAAAAACCATTCGTCTCCATTCACTCCTATCAAACACGCTCACGCACGCCTGCTGGAAGTCCAAGCCCCTCGCACACAAAACCTCCTTTACCCCCTCCCTCCAACCTTTCCTAGGCCGACCCCTACCCCGCCTTCCTTCCACTACAGACTGATACACTCTTGAAGTCATTCTGTTTCGCTCCATTCTCTCTACATGTCCGAACCACCTCAACAACCCTTCCTCAGCCCTCTGGACAACAGTTTTGGTAATCCCGCACCTCCTCCTAACTTCCAAACTACGAATTCTCTGCATTATATTCACACCACACATTGCCCTCAGACATGACATCTCCACTGCCTCCAGCCTTCTCCTCGCTGCAACATTCATCACCCATGCTTCACACCCATATAAGAGTGTTGGTAAAACTATACTCTCATACATTCCCCTCTTTGCCTGCAAGGGCAAAGTTCTTTGTCTCCACAGACTCCTAAGTGCACCACTCACCCTTTTCCCCTCATCAATTCTATGATTCACCTCATCCTTCATAGACCCATCCGCTGACACGTCCACTCCCAAATATCTGAATACATTCACGTCCTCCATACTCTCTCCCTCCAGTCTGATATCCAATCTTTCATCACCTAATATTTTTGTTATCCTCATAACCTTACTCTTTCCTGCATTCACTTTTAATTTTCTTCTTTTGCACACCCTACCAAATTCATCCACCAATCTCTGCAACTTCTCTTCAGAATCTCCCAAGAGCACTGTGTCATCAGCAAAGAGCAACTGTAACAACTCCCACTTTATGTGTGATTCTTTATCTTTTAACTCCACGCCTCTTGTCAAGACCCTCGCATTTACTTCTCTTACAACCCCATCTATAAATATATTAAACAACCACGGTGACATCACACATCCTTGTCTAAGGCCTACTTTTACTGGGAAATAATTTCCCTCTTTCCTATGTACTCTAACTTGAGCCTCACTATCCTCGTAAAAACTCTTCACTGCTTTCAGTAACCTACCTCCTACACCATACACTTGCAACATCTGCCACATTGCCCCCCTATCCACCCTGTCATACGCCTTTTCCAAATCCATAAATGTCACAAAGACCTCTTTAGCTTTATCTAAATACTGTTCACTTATATGTTTCACTGTAAACACCTGGTCCACACACCCCCTACCTTTCCTAAAGCCTCCTTGTTCATCTGCTACCCTATTCTCCGTCTTACTTTTAATTCTTTCAATAATAACTCTACCATACACTTTACCAGGTATACTCAACAGACTTATCCCCCTATAATTTTTGCACTCTCTTTTGTCCCCTTTGCCTTTATACAAAGGAAATATGCATGCTCTCTGCCAATCCCTAGGTACCTTACCCTCTTCCATGCATTTATTAAATAATTGCACCAACCACTCCAAAACTATATCCCCATCTGCTTTTAACATTTCTATCTTTATCCCATCAATCCCGGCTGCCTTACCCCCTTTCATTTTACCTACTGCCTCACGAACTTCCCCCACACTCACAACTGGCTCTTCCTCACTTCTACAAGATGTTATTCCTCCTTGCACTATACACGAAATCACAGCTTCTCTAACTTCATCAACATTTAACAATTCCTCAAAATATTCCCTCCATCTTCCCAATACCTCTTCTATTTTTAACTGACAAATCCATTTGTTCTCTAGGCTTCCTTAACTTGTTAATCTCACTCCAAAACTTTTTCTTATTTTCACCAAAATTTGTTGATAACATCTCACCCACTCTCTCATTTGCTCTTTTTACATTGCTTCACCACTCTCTTAACCTCTCTCTTTTTCTCCATATACTCTTCCCTCCTTGCATCACTTCTACTTTGTAAAAACTTCTCATATGCTAACTTTTTCTCCCTTACATCATCATTCCACCAATCGCTCCTCTTCCCTCCCGCACCCACTTTCCTGTAACCACAAACTTCTGCTGAACACTCTAACACTACATTTTTAAACCTACCCCATACCTCTTCGACCCCATTGCCTATGCTCTCATTAGCCCATCTATCCTCCAATAGCTGTTTATATCTTTCCCTAACTGCCTCCTCTTTTAGTTTATAAACCTTCACCTCTCTCTTCCTTGATGCTTCTATTCTCCTTGTATCCCATCTACCTTTTACTCTCAGTGTAGCTACAACTAGAAAGTGATCTGATATATCTGTGGCCCCTCTATAAACATTTACATCCTGAAGTCTACTCAACAGTCTTTTATCTACCAATACATAATCCAACAAACTACTGTCATTTAGCCCTACATCATATCTTGTATACTTATTTATCCTCTTTTTCTTAAAATATGTATTACCTATAACTAAACCCCTTTCTATACAAAGTTCAATCAAAGGGCTCCCATTATATATATATATATATATATATATATATATATATATATATATATATATATATATATATATATATATATATATATATATATATATATATATATATATATATATATATATACTGTCTATTTAACCTCTGTACGTAAGAAGTGGTCAAGATCCCAGGGGCAAAACGTTTTCTAACAAATGTGTTGTGGTGTTTGCTCACGTGACTTTCTAAACCAGTTTGTCGATATCGAATACCAAGATATATACTAGGACCTAGTTTGTGAGCACCTAGTAACTAGGTTCTCACAAACTATTGTGCGGAGAATTCTGCGGAGCAATATTATATAACCCGTCCCTATTTTGCTATGTAAATTTTCCTTAACTAACAAACTAACAAACCCTTAAACTACAATTACTATTTTCTTTATGTTAAGCATATTAGGATAGGTTGGGTCAGGCTAGTTTAGTATGGATTCCACAAACCTATAAAAATATGAAACACGGTTGTAACACGTCTGGTAATACCATGGTTGAGCAGCACCAGAAATTATTTAAAGCAGCTCACACATCATTCGATATGCGAGAATGTGTGGTATCATACATTGGTGCTGCGCTTTTAAACTAGTTGATGTAAGGATAACAGTTCTTAGAGTGTATATTAAACTGTATCAAAATTATTGAGTTTTAACTTACATTGAACGTCGAGTTTCCACTGGTCCTGAAGCGGCCGGTGGTCTATCACAGGAGACTCACCCATACACTTGAGAAACTTGCCCCCGTCAGAGTGTTTAGGTACCAGAAGTAGCTTACTTAATGTGACGTTCCCATTGCTCGACGTCTGTCCAGGAGAGCGAGGCAAATGAACATACTTAATTGAGCAATTCAAATTCTTAAAAAGGTACAAAATACTTTTGGTAAAGATTTTTTGGACTAAGTTCCATCAACGGGCTATTCATAATCCTCTTTTTGTCACAGGTCACAACAGTCAAATGGACATTTAGCAGCTTTCTATATTTTGGAATGAAAATATTTTGATAGTTTCTCTGCAGATAGATGGCACTATCTACATAAACACTATTATTTAATTAAAGCCAGTGTTTTGGCCACACAGGGGCTGGTATATAGGCTTCACCAGTAACATCGTAATGTCATTCCGTGAGTGTAGCGTCTTCTTCAAGTGAAATTTTCCTTTGTTAATTTTGCCCTCGTACGAGATCTCTCTTCAGCATTTGATGTACTTTACCCTTATAATTTTTATTCAACCTACCCTGTGGTCTCCTGTCATTTAATGTATATGGCAAAAAGTAGTCACTAATCGAAAAATGAAAAAAAAAAAAAAGTTGAACAGACATACTAGTGTGGCAGAAAAAAATTTCACTCATTTCCGTGGACATAGCCTACTATTACTAACTGCTCGAACATTTCTCAGAAATTTTCTCATTACGCTTTGCCGCACTGTTGCTGAAAAAAAGATTGACTATTACTGAATTGAATATCTTACTGAGTTTATCTTATGAAGTTCTTTTTCTTTCATTTCAGAGGTTTTATGTTTTTTTTCTAATTATTGTGGAATATGATTCAATTACAAAAGGATTGGATCACATTTTTAGCTTTTTTTTTGGACCTATAAGTACCAATAAAAGAGAAGCTTGTCTTTCAACACAATGATATGACTTCGGTCTCTTTTTATTTGACAAAATGGAGGAATCCGTTCGTGAATGTTCCCCTACAACACTTGAAAATTGCAAGAGATCTAGATTCCAGTAATGTGAACGAGATCCACGTTCCAGTGACGTGACTGAGATCCACTTTCCAGCAACGTGAACGAGATCCACGTTCCAGTAACGTGAACAAGATCCACGTTCCAGTAACGTGAACGAGATCCACGTTCCAGTGACGTGAACGAGATCCACGTTCCAGCAACATGAACGAGATCCACGTTTCAGTAACGTGAACAAGATCCACGTTCCAGTAACGTGAACGAGAACCACGTTCCAGAAACCTGAACGACGTTCATCTTCCAGTAACGTGGACGAGATTCACGTTCCAGTCACATGAACGAGATCCACGTTCCAGTAACGTGAACGAGATCCATGTTCCAGTAGCGTGAACGAGATCCACGTTCCAGTAACGTGAACGAGATCTACGTTCCAGTAACGTGAACTAGATCCAGGTTCCAGTAACGTGAACGTGATCCACGTTCCAGTAACGTGAACGAGATCCACGTTCCAGTAACGTGAACGAGATCCACGTTCCAGTAGCGTGAACGAGATCCACGTTCCAGTAGCGTGAACGAGATCCACGTTCCAGTAACGTGAACGAGATCCACGTTCCAGTAACGTGAACGAGATTCACGTTCCAGTAACGTGAACGAGATCTACGTTCCAGTAACGTGAGCGAGACCCAGGTTCCAGTAACGTGAACTAGATCCAGGTTCCAGTAACGTGAACGAGATCCACGTTCCAGTAACGTGAACGAGATCCACGTTCCAGTAACGTGAGCGAGATCCACGTTCCGGTAGCATGAACGAGATCCACGTTCCAGTAACGTGAACGAGATCCACGTTCCAGTAACGTGAACGAGATCCACGTTCCAGTAACGTGAACGAGATTCACGTTCCAGTAAGGTGAACGAGATCAACGTTCCAGTAACGTGAACGAGATATACGTTCCAGTAACGTGAGCGAGACCCAGGTTCCAGTAACGTGAACTAGATCCAGGTTCCAGTAACGTGAACGTGATCCACGTTCCAGTAACGTGAACGAGATCCACGTTCCAGTAACGAGATAGAGATCCACGTTCCAGTAACGATAAAGCAACAACGACTGTGAAACCTTTTCTTTTGTTGAGGGGAGAAAGGAGTGGAACGAAGAGAGATGGATGAGTGGAGAAAACTCCAAAAGGGAGAGAAGCTTAGTGGACCAACTTAAATAGTCGAAGACGGTATATTCAAGGCTTCCTGAAGCCTCGAGTTGGACATATCTCTCGTGGATTTTGTAAAAAAGCGAAGAGCCCAAAAGATCTGGAATTCTTTAGGGATGAATTGAAATGAAACGGAAAATAATTTGAAAAGAAATGGAAACTGAATTAAAAAGAAATGAAAATATCCAAGAAATACTGAAAATAAGAGACATGAGAAACGTCATTGTAACAAATTCATCTGAGAGTTCAGATAGTGGAGGAACTCCACCACCACAGATACGTCCGCCTTTAAACATTGTTTACTCGAAGCTCCAGGTTCTCAGGAGCATCATTTTTTTTTTGGTTACAGACTGGTGATGTATTTTCCCCTAGCAGCTTTGTAAGATCCAGAGGACTTGCCCTCAATCGGTGGACAGTCACGAGGATTAGAATAATGGGCAGCTTCGATATGGTAGGCACTCTCAAAGCAGAGTTCAAATCTGATATATCTCCAATAGTTCCCCGGTACAAGAAAGTACTGCTAGAAGTAACTAGTTACTGTAAACATAAGAAAACTGATTGCCTTCCGATTTTAATGTCCGGTCAGGAAACAGCTTATGAATGCCACATAACTACCGAGTGAAGCTAGAGAGGACACCGCAAATGTTGTGACAGACCAACTGATGAACTGGAGAATCGATGACAGAGTTAAGAAGTTAAGGCCTTGTCGTTTGTCATCATTATTAAAAATTCTTAGAAACTTGGTGCTGCTGCAATTCTCATTGATCGTCATTGATCGGTAGCCAACAACAAATTTTCTACACCTAGCATGACGGCATCACATCACTGAAGAGGTCGTTCATGATGTGGTTTCCCACTTGGTTGGATCTTCTTTAGGTTTCTTATTATCAGACGATTTCGAACGGTATGACCCACGAGCTTTCATCATGAGCAATCAAACAGAAGGTGTTTTAACGATTAGGAAACAGTTCTTCCGCCACAGGTTCAGAATTGGCAGAGTTTTTATGAAGAACAACTTCGCAACAATTTCAGAAAGCTTCTGGAGTTATGCGAAATACTTAGGGTGAGTGATGCCAACTGGGATACAAATCATGGCACCTAGAGCTATGAACAGGGCCAAACGGAAAGCTAAGGTGACATTCTCAGTTAAAATTGTCGTGTTCTTTGCTAAGTTGTAGCTGACGTACAGAAAGTTTAAGTTACTTAGAGTAACGAAGCTCTTTACCTGGACAGTGTACATCGATGCTTGGCTCACTGCATCACTTGCACAGCAGGATCGGCTAAATGACTTGCAGCTACTGAAAAGCCTGCTTGAATTCGAAGCTATCAACTGGGGTGTTTCAAAACCAGCCATCAATGGCAAATTGGGTAAGATTCGTCAGTAAACAAAACAAAAGTTTCCTGGCCCGGGTCTCAGTCATATGATGACCCATCACAGGAGCTTTAGTCATCTGACTGAGGCGTTCCACTGACTTGCCGGCCCAACTTTAAAAACTGATCTCATTTATCTCAAGGGCTTTTCTCAGTACATCTGGTGCAAGACCGAAGAACTCCTTGGCTCCTCATTTTTTAACTAACACGCCGAAACCGGCATCAAGTAATAGGTTAGGTAAGGTTCGTCAGGAAACAGGACAAGTGTTTCCTGACGTGGGTCTTGGTCAGATGATGACCAGCCTTTGGAGCTTTTGGTCATCAGACCGAAGCCTTCCGCTGGCTTACCGGTCCACCCCTTTAAAAATTATGGTCATTTATAACCATTGTTATTCATGATCTAGGCAGTAATAAATGACATATCCTCCACGAATGCGTCATGTCATTATCATAAATGAAACAAATTCCATCTCTTCAATCATATGTGACGAGGAACACAAGAAACTTCTGTAACTTAGGTGCAGAAGCAAGCCATTCTGAGGTTCTAGTTGTTCTTCGGGAGAAATATTCAAACTAAAATATTCAAAAGACGAGTGAGCAAACACTAGGACATGAATCCTAGTATTTTGGTTATGTTAATGAATCAGCATAACCAAGTTATTGTACTTTTTCCAATATTATATATTCCTGTATATAATTGCCTTTGGGAGAAAAATTACTTTTCACTCCATTGGATCAGAAAGACATTTAGAGAGGAACTTTAAAGCCCAGGAAGCACAGTTTTTCAATCTGATATTTTCCTAAAATTTGGCTGCATTTAAATGTGATTCGGCGGCTTAAAATGAGGATATGTTCCTGGAAATACTAAAAAATGAGTAACACATGAGTATAATAAAATGGAGAGCAAAATAATTATTGATGAATTGTAAAGCAAGATGGAACAGATATAAAGAATAATCAGAAAACTAAAGGTACAAATTGGGAAATTGTTTTGTATGAATCTACTTCTAGTCTGTTTCTCGATTTACATATCAATTATATATGAATATTTGTGAATCTCTTGAAGCTCCTGCGCTTCTCTCTTCATCCACTCCTAAAACCTCTTCCCTTCCTCATGCAGTATCTCCCGCCCTTCCTTCGGTGTCCCTCTGTCCCGTTCTTCATGCTCACCTCATATATTTAAACCTGTTTCACTTCTCATTATCCCCCCCTCCCTTTATCCCACCTCAACATTTCCTTAATCTATAACTTACAGATATTGTAGCATTAGCAAGCTGGACACCATCAAGCCACCAGGTGATGGACGGTGGGGGTCGAGCTCCCACACACTGACACACCAACTCGTACTCCTTCCCAGCAGAGATAGCCTCGCGGGTTGACAGAATCTTCAGAGTCAGTGGCTTAACTGCAACCAGAAAAAGAGAGAGAGGGAGAGAGTGACGAACAATTAGACTCATTAGAGAATAAATCACTATCAATAGATTCGTAGTCATCAGTACCTCATACCACATGATCTCACATGAAATGTTTTAACAAAATTATAGCGTAGTGACAGCAATATTTAAAGACCACAAGAACATACCATTGACTCATGTTAGGCATGTCAAACTCGAACCCATCACAATGATAGACAAACGCAGTCAGTTCCAGTAAATTGCCTCCCAATAATATATCACTCTGGGTATTATATTTCACTTCATGTCACTCGTCAGCTGCTGGCACCTCGTAGGCAAATATCATGTGGGAGTTCGAACACGTGGATTGGGTAAAAATACTCACGTAGGCTGGAAGTACGTATATTGTAACTGAAGTATGTGGAAGGGCGCCACAGCCGAACCTGCCTCTCTCTGCCCCTTGGCTAGACTGACTGAGGAGTGCCCATGGGCGAGGGGGCGCTTGAAATCCTGCTAGGTCAGCAACAATATGAATACAGCCAGTGACTCAGGCAGAGACGGTTGGTAGTGAGTCATCTACTGGTACACTGGTTACTGGTAACTGGTTACTACTACTGAGATCTCTCTCTCAGCTGGGTTAGAAGCTGGGTTGGCTGACTGGCTTAACCCACGAGAATGGCTGACTGGAAGACGTGTAACGATGCACACAGCACGGAGGAGCAGGTGGATGACAGGAGACAGGCTGGATGATAGGCTGACTGGCGTTCACTTCCACAGTCTGGCTTACTGACTGGCTTAATTGCAAAATCCGGGTCAATCCCTCGGAGATTGAAGCAATTAGCACACAAACTAAGCCAGGAAGCTTGAAACGGCTGCAACAGGCTTGCAGGCTGGAGGTGGTGAGTGAGGGGAGCGAGTAGCTGGAGTGGGTGAGACGGTTCACCTTTGACCCGCCGGCTACTCACAAACAGTCTTCTAACGACCTGAATTACCCGTAAAAACTTAAATCCACGCATCCCACCGCTGCCACCATTTATCATGTGGGAGTTCGAACACATGGATTGGGTAAAAATACTCACGTAGGCTGGAAGTATGTATATTGTAACTGAAGTATGTGGAAGGGCGCCAGAGCCGAACCTGCCTCTCTCTGCCCCTTGGCTAGACTGACTGAGGAGTGCCCATGGGCGAGGGGGCGCTTGAAATCCTGCTAGGTCAGCAACAATATGAATATAGCCAGTGACTCAGGCAGAGACGGTTGGTAGTGAGTCATCTACTGGTACACTGGCTACTGGTAACTGGTTACTACTACTGAGACAAAGACCCACCTATACCTCACTCCACGAGACCCTACAACTGCCTCACTTTTGCGCTAGATAGCCCACAAACAACACCTACCTCTCTAACTCTCTTGCCAGGCTGGGAGCCTGGCAAGGGCTCGATAGAGCACGCTACCTCTACCAGAACCCAATAAACGTGAAGTTCGCCTGCGAAGACTATTATTCACCCCACTACAGCAATACTATTGACATATCTGGTGGAATGCGGCGTTCATAGCAGTTGTGTTGCGCTCAGAGGAAGGAAGGAAGATGAAGTCACCTACTATTTCATCGGCTCATACTAGCAACATCCGCTTACCAATAAGCTACCATGATGTAGTATCTGCAGCCCTCACCATCCAGACAAGTACATTCAAAAGTTAAGCCCAAATATGCTTAATTAATTTACTTGGGAAATTTCTCAACGTTAACTGGGTCCCCTGCAACCTCCCGTTCTGTCGCAGTCACCAGTTCAGCGCCGCCCAGTGCTGCCTGAATATTGTTCCTGTTGGTTCAGTTCATATCTACCAATTGCAGCAAGATAACGGTGAGTCTAGGTTTTTTTTTTTTCGTCTAAGGTAATCTATTCTTACCCTGCGCTCCACGTGAGTGGGTGAGAGAGGCATCAGTGTGTCTCCCGGACTACGCCACCAGTGTCCGTACCTGTAATAACACCACCATCACCCACCCACTCATGCGAATTCTGCATGAGTTCCTGGCCAGAGCTGTGTATTGGAGTGCTCAAGCCACTCCAATCCTTACCAGGCCTTGTAGATCACCAAGGCAAATAGGCTACTAGGTCTCAGGATTTTCAAGCTATGTTGATCACCAAGCCACGTGGATCTCCAAACCATGCGATGTCCAACCCACTTGATATTCATGGCAAATGATGTTCAAGCCTGATGTCCAAGCCACATGACTAAGTTACGGTAACCTGAGGTGAGTTTTGGGGTGTTATCCTGCGTGTTACTGCCCTGCATGTGTCCTGACGCAGCCCTGCATATGTGTCCTGGTGCAGCCTTACATTTGTCCTGACGCAGCCCTGCATATGTGTCCTGACGCAGCCCTGCATATGTGTCCTGACGCAGCCCTGCATGTGTCCTGGTGCAGCCTGCCTCAGCGGCCTACACACGCACACACCTACGCTATCAAGTTTTTCATCTTGCACTATTCAACAGTTCTGCGTCTGTTTGTTGTTATCTCTGCTTCATGACGTCATCTCACGATATCACTTCATGATGTCACACCATGACGTCACCTCATTTCGTCACCTTACGGCGTGTGCCTTGACGCCATCTCACGACGTCAAGCCAGTGTTTATTTGCAGTTTCAAAGTGAACAGTTTATTTGTTTTTCAGTAATGTTTAGAATGTTGTAATCATAATACCATATGTTCGTTGCGGGTGTGCTAGTTTTGTATGTTTCTAGGTGTGGTCTGCGTCCTGACCAATCTAACACATCCCTCAGTGTTACATGACACTCCCTGATGTGACTCCTTGCCCAATGACTCTAGTGAGTCCTGACATCAGAACGTGAGTCGTCTGAGCACCGTGTACTGAGAGAAGCTATGCTCGTCGCATCTCGCTGACGTATGAAACATGCAGTCACTCGTCCTTGCCTACGACTCCCACAAACGCAGAGTCGTTCCTGAATCCCTCACGCAGTTGTCTCGCCTACGACTCACACACATACACACACAGTTGTTCTCTGAAAACTATCGCCTACCCGCATCTTCGTCTGAGTCGTCCTTGCGACTCACAATCTCGTGCTGCGCTGGAGTTCCCTGCTGTGACTGCCCTGGCACACTACCAGTCGAAAGCTCTTTAGAAGAGTCGCACGACCTGCAGTCCAGTCCAGATGCCTAGTTGCCACGACAGCTCACTTGCCAGTACCACCAGGTCGTGCCCCAAGATGAGTAAACCCTACAGTGACTACCCTGTGATGACTGCTTTGCTTTACCGCCCCAGTAACGTAGGTCAGCTACAGTGATATCTACTGACGTGTTGCCACGTTCATGGGATGCGTGTTTCCTCCTGCAAGTGTTTCTATATGCATTGACGCCCTACCATGACTCACTGTTATATAATTGCCATGTTTCAGCACACCCAACTAGCTAGCTAGCGCCAGCGCCAGTGCCCTGTTCCTAAAAGAAAAAGTTTTATTTAGTCATTTGTCATGGTCCTGTTGACTTGGGTTGTGAGCCCGAGCGATGTGCCACCGAGAGTTTTATACTTCGAGTAAAGCCACTAGGCAGGTGCTGCCATCTTGCGGGCAGCGGCGTACCTAGAAATTACTTAATGAGACCCTACATCTGCCTCGGTATTGTGCC
Source organism: Cherax quadricarinatus (assembly GCF_038502225.1). Taxonomy (NCBI): domain Eukaryota; kingdom Metazoa; phylum Arthropoda; class Malacostraca; order Decapoda; family Parastacidae; genus Cherax; species Cherax quadricarinatus. The sequence continues at coordinate 219,110 of NC_091353.1, read as the reverse complement.
AGACAGTTTATAGACAACACCTGTCTCTTCAACTCCCTCTTGCCAGGCTGGGTGCATGGCTAGGACTCGACAGAACACACTGTCTGTACCAGAACCCAATATAGCTAAGGCTCGCCTCAGAAGACTATTATTCGCCCCACCAGAGAAATAATACTGGTGTAATAATCTTGATATCAATAGTAGGCAAATTATTAGAATCAATTATAGCTGATATTATTAGAAACAACCTTAATGAGCATGATTTGATTAATGTGTCTCAGCACGGATTCACTAGAGGCCGTTCCTGCCTGACAAAGTTACTGACGTTCTTTAATAAAGCATTTAAGGCAGTGCACAACGAAAAAGTATATGATGTTATTTATTTGGATTTCAATATGGCCTTCGATAGTGGCAGCTCATGGTATAGGAGGTAAAGCTTTAATATGGATCGATGCATGGCTGACCAATAGAAAACAGTTTGCATTCATGAGGTCAAGTCTGAATGGGGACCGGTTGCAAGTGGTGCTCTGCAAGGCTCACTTTTAGGCCCATTGTTTACATTAATAACTATTGATTTAGGAATTGCAAGTGATACGAAGGGTTTAGGATATTTGCTGTTTGGAGGGACATCTAAACTGTCGTATCTGCGCGCCTCTGGCTGGACAGTGATAGTGGCAATGATGGTGAACGTGAAGGAGGACAAAATTAATCCCTGTATTTGGAATCTCTCATATGAGGATAGATTAAGAACCTTAACTCTCATGAAAGACGTACAATAAGAAGAGACATCACTAAAGTGAAAAAAAAAGTATCATATTATACTGCATTTGTGTCATTTTTTCCATCATGTCGGTATTTATATCACTTATCTACATCACTGAGGTGTATAATGGAGTGCCATGTACAATAACTTTGAAGTAATTGACATGTATAAACTTTTTTTATTGGAAAAACCGTTGTTATGCAGAGCATTTCTCGCAGATTTAACATTAATTTATAATTACTAAACGGATGGAAAAATAGACACAAGTGTAGTTTAATGTGAGCTTTTATTGACTAAGTTCCAACCACACAGTGGGTTTTATTACGTGACAAACAGATCTATCTGAGCAGAAAGTACATGAGTATATATTCATAACAAAATAACATGAAGTCAGGTGGGGAATGCTCAGAAGAGCTTGGATTTGAGAAGGACCTACATGGGATAGGCAAGTAGGTATGTTGTTATGTAGGATAACGATGAAGACCTTTCCTGGCAAGGAGTTCAGCTATGTTGTTGAAGCTGTTGTTCGGGTTGAATCTTTTATATATACAAATTAATGACGATTCTAAAATCATGCACCACTGAGTGTCCTTTACACTGGTGATGAGTCTTGGGTTTCTGTAGTTGATTATATGGTTGTAGAAGGTTCGGTGTAAAACAGGAATTTCTCAAATCGTCTATTCTGCTTGACTATTGCTGTTTTACATCGTACCTTCCACGATTACAATGACGCAAGACTCGTCGTTAGGAAAGACAACATTCTACACACTATTTATCTCCATAATTACTAGATATTGCGACAAATTAAGTAGTGTACTAGAATGCTACAGTTTACCATATTTGACATTTAAATTCTGAGGCAACTTGGAATATAAGTTATCTTGTATAACAATTTGGTAGGAAATCTATATCGGGGAATATTGAAGTAGATGATGTACGTGGTTAATATAAATGTTGAGAAAGGTTGGTGATAGTGTATACATCACTATGGATGCTAATATGATTTGGATCAACAGGGTTGAATTGGCACATCAAGATTAAATATGATTTGTCTAAGAAAAGTTTAAGTCAGATTTAGGAAGTGTTTTCTGACTATATTTTTAAGGCAGGTGGCTGAAGGGGAACTTTTGCATCTTCTAGAAAGGAGTTCCAAATTTTAGGGCCCTTTATTTGCATGACGTTCCTGTATAGGTTGAGTCGAATAGGCGATATATGAGTTACTTTTGTATTAATTTCTTCAGTTAACACCAAACAATCTAATAAAAACTAATTGTTACATTATTTGTTCGTTCCACTACTCCAGGACCAAGAAATGGGTGAGCATTGCTTGGTTTTATTACGAGGCAGCAGACAAATTATCCAGCCCTGCCTTACTCAAAGATGACGGAGCTTACATTTATCAAGTGTTAATCCAGCTTCACTTTCCGCCTCAGTTTAATAGTGACTGCAGAATTAAAGCATTGTGAATTATTCACTCTACTAGGCAGGAATGCTCGTCTGCTAGATTCTTTGTTCTAGTAGACGTTGAAGCAGCTACCAACGTCACCAGCACACTTGCTAGCAGCAACAGTAAGATGGGCAGTATGACACAAACAATGAGAAAAAGATTAAGTAATTAATAAAACTTATGATCCCTTGCGGCGGTTGCGAGAAATTTTACGTTGATTAAACCTCTATAAGCTGTTACATACACCGGGATGCATGAAGTAGAGATTACCAATACAATGCCTAAGTAATCTATCGAAATACTCACAACCATCATGTGAATCTTAACGAAGCCAAGTCCGTCACCAGGGAAGAACTAAAAGTAACGACGATATCTGTAAAGTTTTTTGCTTTCAACCACCAGTACTGCTTCCCAGAACGTTGGCAGTTTTATTACTTAAGAGGACATAGCTAAATTAATTCTTCATCAACAAGACACCTGAGATCACCTACTAGTAAGAGTTTAGGAACAATTCAACAGGCCTACTGGCCCATGCCAGCCGGAAAGACTCCAAAATGCCTCATTCCTTTACTGGTCATCTCTCTGCACCTCACCTTTACCTCACCTCTACCTCACTTCTACCTTCTACGTGTCGGTATTTTATACTTTATCTTACCCAGAAAATGAAGTAGGAATTGGAAGCATCAGTAATTGTAACAGTATAAATAATATTACTGCTAAGAGTATTGGTCTGGGGAAAACTAAGTTTGACAGCTTTATTGCAGTTATTAATATTATTATTATCGCAATTACTATTTAATAATACTACTAATGCTACTAGTACTACCACTGCTAAGAAGAAGACGAAGAGCAAGACAAAGTAGATAAAGACGAAGAAGTACAAGACAAATTATAATTATTAATCTATACAATGAAAAAATAAAAATGTAAAATAATAATAATAATTGTGGTAATAATAATAATAATAACAATAATAATAATAATAATAATAATAATAATAATAATAATATCATTATTAAATTTAGAATTAATATCATTCATAAAAATGCTTTCATTATTAATTAATGATAAAGCAGTATATTAAAAAATACTTCAATAAAGTATACACCAAAATAAAATCTAATACATGTAATTTCTTGTTCCCAGAGGAACTCCAAGATACACATAACTATACAACTAGTCACATTATCTACGAAATTAACACAGTTCTAGTGTGTCTTACTCCAGAAAGGCGACAACTGGCTCGAATCAGCATGATATTAATGACTGAAATTAATTTTAATAATAATGAATGGCACTCACAGTTCATCTCTATAGTGACGGAGGTCTGGACAGGAGCGGTGTGGTTGCTATTGGAAGCTCTACACACTATGATGGTATGAAGGTGCGCAAGAGTCAGTCTGGCCAGCGTGAGTGTGTTGGTGACAGTGTGTGCACGCGGAGACTCATCAGTGTCATCAATCATCTCTCCATTTGTCCACCACGTCACTCGTGGAGGTGGCTTACCTATCAGTAGACAACACAAAATATGAACAAGACAAACTAACTAATATACATATATATATATATATATATATATATATATATATATATATATATATATATATATATATATATATATATATATAAGATTTAAGAGATACATTGTTGATATAAAGGTGACATATAAGGTACATGTTGTTACTTGTGTATCACCGATTATAAGGCGAAAATCTCATCCAGCTCCTCAGAGCTGGGGCGTGTGCCCAAAATACAGCAGGCATTACCCCTTTGAACAGCCGCACTGAGCCGCTGGAACAGAAAACTAGCTGCCCTGGGATCCCTAGTTACCCTGATGAGTCTTTTTCCCAGCTCCTTAAGGAATTTAGATGCACTCTTTCACCATGAGCCAAGGGTCTCTGAGCCTATGGGAACAAACATATAATGATGGGCAAGTTCTCCATATTTTCTAGACTTTTGGGACTCCCTGAGTCTCCCTGAGTATATATATATATATATATATATATATATATATATATATATATATATATATATATATATATATATATATATATATATATATATATATATATATACTAGCCTCCACAAGCAGCACACCTCCACAGTAGTAAGGAAGTAGTCATGGGGGTTCATTTGGGTATGGGTGCAGTGACCTATTGAGGTCTTAACCCGTTTACGTACAGCTGTACAAGGTACACATAGTTGATTGCAACATGGTGATTACAGCTAGTTTAGTGGTTTACTGAATTAGATTAGTAATATTATAATGAAAATGATAATAATAATGATAGTAGCAGAATAGGAGAATTCACACAAGCATATTAATTGACATTGAGAGTATTTCCTGAATATTCTAGAACGTTCTGGAACATCGGGTATTACCGGCTGATAAAATGAGGGATTTATTCCTCCTATTCCTTTAGTTAGAACGTTGTTCACATTAGCTACATTCTGTAAGTAAATGGTCCACTATTGTAATGTAACTGTTTGCGTCACATGACCTGTTTCCAGCAGTTAGAATCGTAGGGCTGGATATTACTATCTCCTAGTTATTTTACCTGATGCTATCTGCAAATTGTGGGGCATATTTCTTTTTTTATATTTTGTTTAAAACATTACAATACAAGGTGGAAATTATACTAAAAAGGCACACAAAATGAGTTAAATCACAAATCCCCAATTTTCCTTTACATAAAAATGACTACACCAGACAAAAGTGTTCTGACACCCTGTCACTCCACACACCATACTACACCCAGTGTTATTCCAAAATTATATTACCTGTAAAGGCTTAAACTCTGGCACAATTTCGCTAATCCCCCCCCCCGGGCATACTTCACCCGACCCCATATGGGGTGGGAAGTTGGGGACCAGTGTGTGGTTGGCATTCCGCTGGGCCTCTCTCCCTCAGTCAGATATTGGCTGGTACCACCGCGCTACCGTACTCTGAAAAGCTTACCCTGTTTCTCCTGTTGCTGCCCTTACAACATTGCACTGCTCCTAATGACACATTAAGAAGTGTGAAAGTACTTGAGCTAAAGATTTCTATCTCCCGTGGCTTGTCTATTACCCCCCGATCGCCTGTCTGAGATTGTTTTGCATGTATAAATATCTACATATCTGTCACTGGCAAGATTCATTCAACAATAATCCTAGGGTAGATTATATCTTTTTTTTATCGCGTACCACTCTCTTCATTTTGACCGCTAATATGTCTTCAGAAAAGGTCACTATGCTGCTGATCTGCTGTTAAACCACTTCACTATGTGGTACCATCCACTGGATGAATTCAAGATCAGCTGTGTAGTAGCACTGGACATTTCTGATGCTTTCAACGTAGTGTGGCACTGTACTGCTTCTCTACTACACCTCCTTAGGGATTATTTTCGTGGTAGATCTCTAAGAGTAGTTCTTAGTGGCACATTGTCAACAAGATGTGCCTAGTTTGTTGTTATGGAATGTCTGCTTCAGTGACCATCTTCACTTCATCCCAGAATCCTATTCATATGCAGATGACTGTACTCTGACATTTCCTTATCCGGGAGAGACAATGTCGGCTGTTCTCAAGGACATCAATCACCAGGTTTCAACCATAAGAGCCTGTGAAAGATAATGGCAGGTTGCATTTGTTTTTGAGATAAAAGCATATAAAGATGGTCCCTGCTCGACAGCAGAGGTTCCAAACTCTGTTACAGGCACTGTCACAATGAGTATGTTCCACTCTCTTGGATTGCTTATCCTCCGTCCCATCTACAACATCTGGAGAGAATAGAGAAGTGAGCAAGAGGAATCATCTCCCACCTGGACCCGGTCTGGACAGATCTGTCATTCCAGCAGAGCCTTCAACACAGAAGAGATGAAGGTGGTGTTACTGTTATGTATATGACCGTACTGGAGAAATCCTGTAGTTCATGAATCCTTGCTGAATGCTTGATGATATCCTCACTGTCCCACTAAAGTCTCTCAGCTAAGGCTTACAGAATTCAGCACGTTGT